>NC_059348.1:628928-928928 GCF_019703515.2 Myxocyprinus asiaticus | reverse complement strand
TGCGTTCATTTGCCATGAAGTTGAATGTGGCTCGAATATCTCTTCAAGATGCCCACGGAATCATTTTGGGCTAAATAACTCGTACACCTTTTTATAATGGATTCATTTGAAGAGCATGCATTTTCTTAACCATTATCATTTTACTTGTCAACATCCTGCACATTTTCTTTCTATATTTAATAGTGTACATGCATGTCTATTTATTTTAGGTCAAAGGGTCAAGTTGAAATTACATTTTGAGTTTAGAGTCTTCATACAAGTACAGTATGTACAACGCAGTTCAGAATATGTTCCACACGTTTCACTGGTTAAACGTTTAATGTTACACACATTAATGTTCCTTTTGTTAAGGGTTTATAAAGGGGTTCATTAATGACTAATAAGTCATTTACAAATGCATTATAAATCAATTACTGTAGATGCAGTTATAGCAACATGCATAAAAGGGACACATGTTACATGTTATAAATGCATAATGCATACACTTGTTCATACTTATATCAATCAAAAATATATCATGTCCTAATTCATGGTTAATTTCAGCAAAATAGACTATTAAAGTGAAATTAAAAGTAGGAATTATGTCTAACAAACTAAAATCTAACTAAAGTCTCTTCATGCTCATTCAAAGCATTTATCATATCATAAAGCCTGATGAACATTAAACCATACTGTACCTAGGTTTATAATGTTGGCAATGACCTAATAAATGCTTCACATGTGTCCTCTTTACAATTACTGTACATGTTCATAAGTTACTAATGTTTAAGAAGTGTTATTAAGCATTTATAACATGTGAAGCACAATGGCTTAGTATTTTGCAGTAAGTCCCTCTTTTTATGCATCTTGTTATAACAGCATATAAATGATTTATAACACATTTGTTAATGCATTATTAGTCATTTATAAACTGCTTGATAATCCCTCAACAAACATTAAAGTTTAAAGTAAAGTGTACCTTTCATTTGTAATAATGCTTCTATTTATTTATTTTATTTTATTTTTGTCATTACAAATTCTATTATCAGCATGCTAATTTGACTCAAAGTGGATTGGAGTGGAGCTGAATTTAAAAATGAACATTCATTTCAGTATTTTGTATGTCACCCATACAAAGCAGTATACAATAAGGCTGATATTGACCCAACATGTTTGTTCAGATCCTAATGGTCATATTATGTTATTGTGTGCTTCAGTGTAAGCAAGGAAATCTGATCTTTCGCCCTGTACAAATGTGCTTATTTTATTTGTGACCTAGAAATGTTGCAGAATATAAAATATGTTGCATTCATGTTACATCGTTACAATTTTTGTTTTACATTATGTCTAAAATTGTTCTGTTTATATCCAGGTTTAAATTAGATTTTTAAATCCCATATATTCAATATAGAATCTTGTACTCTTGTCTGTAGACTTTTGAACCCCACTGTATCTGCAATCATGTGCATTGCAAACATCATAGAAAAATAGACAGTTTGTTTAACATTACACAACCTGAGCATTTGAAAAGAAATCAGAAGCACTGGTACTATAATATTTGAATAGAATCTACAGAAGCTACAAATAACTTTACCATGGGACATATTATAAAGTCAGTTATGTGAGAAATTGTGAGGTCATACAAACTGGTGAGAGAGGGTTCAGCTGTTCTGTACTCCATTATATAGCTGAACTGTGACGTTTAAGAGGCCTTTTAAAAAAAATCCTTTTGAACAACCTCTCTCCAGTCTACAACTTTTACGGTATGATACAATTTTGAATGCCCAGATTATAAAAACTAAGGAAAGGGTTTTAACATAGAGTAATCAACATTATAATCTGAGTGTGTTTTATCAGCAATGTTGTGGATGATAGTCAATCCATTTAGATTTGGAATATACAGTATCTTTGTCATTATTTTATAAGTAACGTTGATACTGCCATCAGCGAATGCTATTGTATTTAAACTTTGATAATCACTGTCTTTAAAAAAGCACGAACACAGATATATTATATCAGATATATTCATATCTGAATAGTGTTTCTTTGTTTCTGGATAATTTAACAGTTATTCATATAAACATCCTATTAAACTTTGTTGTTAAAACGCATAACCACAAATATATTTGGACTTTTCCTGACAAATGGGAATGTGCGTCTATAAAAGTGCATTTAAATATGAACCTTTGATGTGTTCTCTGGACCCAAAGTACAGGCTCTCCAGAACTATACTGAGCCAATAAAGCAACGCATCATCCCTATCTTAGGCCATAACTCAGCCAGATATCGCTTTTTAAATCTATAAATGTATGTATGTACTGTATTTTAGTGGTTGCAGTTCTGTTATAGATGAGGATGATGATTCTTTAGGACCTCAGTGGAAGAACTGAGGCTGACATATTTGGCATTTACAGCACTGAATCTTAATGAACTTTTAAATTGTAAAGTGTAAATTGTAGTTGTCCACTGCTCTCATACATCATACTGAGCTTAGGTATGGATGTCAGGAATGAGTCTGTCAAATGTCCCGTGTTTCTGAGGATCAGCACACTCTCCCAGCAGTCCTCAGCAGTGGCACCAGAGTGAAATACTCAGTGATCTCCTTCAAGCAGTGTAAGAATCTTTCTTTCATTTGTTTAATTCGTTTGATGACAGTGGCAGCTAATGGCAAGTTACCACAGTTTTACCATAGTAACAACAGTGGTAGTAACTATGGTATTTTTGCACAAAATGTGGTTACCATAGTCAATTTCCATAAGCGCTGTACTGAATTGCAACCAAGCTGCATTGTATTATAAAAGTTTGTTTGAAAATAAATTAATACATTACAGTAAATACAGAACAAGTAATGTGGAAACAAACAATTTAATTACGTTTTTAAGCAGCATCATAAGCCATTTGAATTTATTTTATTATTATTATTATTTATGACATTGGTGGCTAATTACCAATGTAATTTACCACAGTTTTACCCAAGACAAAATAACTATAGATTTTTGTTTTTTAAATATTATATAATATTTTTGTACTGAACTAAAAATCTTGTTGCATTGTATTATAAAAGAAAATGTCAAAATAACTGAATACAGGCGAAATAACTAACTCAATAAATCATTATCTGGTGTTGAAAATACACAAAGAAAAGAAATCATAACTTTAATAATTCAGTGTGTTTTAAGATTTTAAGGCAGTATCTTAAAAAAAAAACTGCATTTAACAAGAACATTTGAAAATAAATAATGGATACAGGCGAAATAACATGCAAATAAATAAATAAATAAACATCTGGAGCTTTATTATAACCCAGCGTGGCCTGATGGGTATTACTGTTTAACTTTTACTTATAAAGACAGTGTCATAAGTACTGTATGTGTGATAAGTTGCCCTGACCTGAGTTAATTTTGGTGGATTTGGTGGTATTAGGTCGATGTCAGTAAAATGAGAGGAAGAGCAATATAGTGTTCAGTAAGGGCGCCACGCGGCTCAACTCATGAAAGGCAACGCCGGCCCTCTGACTGAAGATGACCAAGAGAGACAAGGAAAGGCCATGCTAAACATCAATCACTCAGTGTGAGCTCAAACGTGTGTGTGTGAGATGACCAAAGCTATGGATGACTCGCGGTGAGGCATTGGGTGTCAACCTGCATGTCGTGTAACTAGAGAGAGAGAGACAGAGACAAAGAGAGAGAACACATTGTGACCCAGAGTACAGGGGAGGGACAGGGTTTGACCCCACACAAAAACAACCCTGAAGGAGGGAGGCCCCTGGAATCTGATGCCCAACTGAACATTTTACCAGAGAAAGAGAGAGAGACATATTGTCTCTGAGGAAAGTCACATTTATCACATAATGAAGGTTTATGAAATTGGAACTGATGGCTGTAAAACTATTACTGTTTTGGGAATTACTTGGAATGGCAACGCAGACTTCTAACTAATCCATTATGAGCAGGCTTGGGCAGTAAAAGAATACTTTAAATTATGTTACTTAATCAGGACAAAAAAAACTGCAACATCAAACCAACGTAATCACAATACATTTGGTAAAAATGGGGATTACTAGACGAATTGCAATTTTTGATGAATAAAAAAATAAAAAAAATACAGTAAACTAAAGCATCAGCCAAGCAAGCACAATTATTGACTAATGCGGATCATTTAAAAATGGTTGTAGAAGCCCTACTGAACGTATGGCACATGCAAGCTCCAGTTTCCGGATGAAATGTCCACAGAGGGGCGCCAAAAATGAGTTTGAAGTTGTTTTTAGTTGTAGGTGATGTAATACAGTCAAAAGGAATTCTTTTTGTATTAACCATATACCCTAACCCAAAACCCAACCCTAAAACTTTCCAAAGTCAGTAAAAATGTGATCCTAGAGGGAAAATCACGCTCATCGATTATGTGAATGCAATTACTTCCTGGTTTCCATGGGATCAGAACCTGTGTCTCTGAGGCTGCTGATGCGACACACTATCAGTCCCACCACAGAAAAAAGTAAACACATTTGAACAGATGCAATGATGTCTGATGGCCCTTGTTTGAAACTTGGTAAAATGGGGTTGATGTAAGTGTAGCGGGACATTCAGAGGCAACATGTTCACTTCATGTGTGATCAGGTTTACACTGATCATAAACAACCCTTTGCATACGTATGTGAACTCAAATAAAAAAGGCCTCTAACTCCTTTCCATATTTACTCTTTTAAGTTAAAAATTCTGCCAATACCAGGATGTCTAGGACACAGCTATGCCAATCAACTGAATGATATGGTCTCTAATCACTCTTATGATATTAACCTTGGCTAGAGTTCAGAGCAAGATTGGAAAAGCTTTCTGTATCTCCCCTTCACCTCCTTTACTGGTGTTGCTCTTTATGATGCAGGAAGGATGTTCATCAGAGATGGCGGGTGTTGACTGGAGTCAGAGTACCTGAGTCATAACCGGCACTCTTAGTTGCCATCCTCAACAAGATTTTGATGCAATATTATAACGTGGCATCAATTGTGACAAGACTTGCCGGTGTTATAGATGCCGCCATCTTTGATGTACTTTAGTCACTGTCATAATAGTTATAGCTGTTATAACACGGGCTTGACTTCAGTTGTTCATTCATACAGACAGTACAGTGTTCAAGCCACTACTAAGCTGCTGTATGAACAGGATATTGTCAGACACAGACCTCTAGGTTAGTTATCAATCCCAAACACTGACTGTTTGAACATGGCTGCAGATGTGCTTCAAAATCGGGATAATTCAAATGAAGATCGTGATCAGTTGGAAAATCGATAATTTTACCCAGACCTATTAATGATGAATAATGATAAAGTTTGCCAAAAAATTCTACTAATTTTGCTGGTTTATGAGGTGACTTTTTGCCCCTTTTATAACAGCTGAGACATCCTGATTTTGAGACATCCTTGAAGTTTAATCTTTAAGAACACATGCAGTACAAGCTCATGTAAATTTTGCAAAAGCTAAATTATGACTGATGTAACCCTCCTCACCACTAGTGGCACTGATCCAATGGCACTGCATTTTCTAAAGTCACCCCCAAGCCTGCTTAACCCTCTGGGGTCTGAGGGTGTTTTGGGCCCTGGAGAAGTTTTGACATGCCTTGACATTTGTGCTTTTTTCAGTTGCTTAAAAACATATTAATGGCTAAAGTCTGATAACACTGTATTCAGCACAAACTGGTCTACAATAATATGTGAACAAAATGTATGTACATGTTTGTATTTTTGAGAAAATAAAATTTATGTGTGGTTTTTGAAAAGAAAATAAACTTTTTAAGTCACTGAAATAAGGCCATATAACACACACTAAACATTTGTTCACAAGACTTTTGAGAACTGGATCTTGTAGCTTAGAGTTTTTGCTACAAAATGATGTGAAAACCATCCTGATCACTAATTCATACAAAACAATATAGTCATTTAACTTTTGTAAAACACATTTAGTGTTAGAAAGGCCATATGCGAGGAGGCGTGGATGATCATGAATATTGATGTGATTCACACCTGAGGACCCCTCCCCTGAGAGAGAATGAATGTGAGGAGACTTAATGATTGAATGTATTGTTTGTAGCTTATTCACAAAATCAAGTTTAAGTTAACAGAATATGACTATATATTTTCTTTACATAAAGACTTTACTTAAAAACTTTAGACCTACACTACCGTTTAAACAGTTTTTAATGTTTTTAAAAGAAGTCTCTTCTGCTCACCAAGGCTGCATTTATTTGATCTAAAATACAGCAAAAACAGTGATATTGTGAAATATTTTTACAGTTTAAAATAACTTTCTATTTGAATATATTGTAAAATGCAATTTATTCCTGTGATCAAAGCTGAATTTTCAGCATCATTACTGCAGTCTTCAGTGTCACATGATCCTTCAGATATCATTCTAATATACTGATTTTCTAATATGGGCATATTTACAGCACATTTTACACATTTACACCCGAACAGATATTTGCAAGCACAAGCTTCGTTGATGATAATGAGGCAGCATAAACACTGGTTAAAATATAATCTAAACATTCATATTATTTTTATATCATATTACATATCATATTTATATCATACAGCATTCAATTTAAATACCTGCTTTAGCCGAAACAACATTTAAATGTAACTAAAACTTGCCTAATACTCTGAATCCTGGCTGGCAAGTCTGGAAATAGTCCAACTAGTAAAATATGTACGTTTATATAAAATAGCATGTCAACTAATGTACGTAAAACTAAAAGACGTACTCATCTGAAATTGTATCCTCGGCTGGATCAAGTCGCTCTTCAAACGTTCCTTGTCGGATTCCCGCTCTTCTTCTGAGGAAAATGTGAACTCTTCGTCACTGTCCAGGAGCTTCCTCACCTGTGTAGCATGCCATCTTCCAAACGCACAGAAAAGTGAATGAACTTAATGGTTTTTAAGGCACTGTTGGGGGCGTTTACCATTTGCATTGATCGTCTCAGCACATTACCGTATGAATAGCGCCCTCTGCCCGTGGGTGGGATCATATTAACGATAATTAGCTGAGCCAGGAGAAACTGTACATCGCTTTGTTTCAGAAAGATGCTCGTGGAGACAGAGACAGCTGAAAGCGCACCCTGTTTATTTTCTTTATTTTACAAAAGCACAAGGTTTTGTTGTTATCATGAGTGTACACAAATAAAAGTAGACCCTTTATAGTTTCTAATGATGTCTTACACTTATCTGTATGCCCAAAAAAGTTGTTTCTGTTGTTATGAGGAAAAAATCCAGCAGGACGCGCTGGCGCGTCCGTCAACCCTAGGGGGTTAACATCTAAAGCAACTTCCTCATTTTCCTCTATCAGTGCTTTTCTCTGCCTAAATCCTGTAAGATTGCCTGCATTTTTGTTTATCATGGTCTTTACTGGTCAAAGTTGTTCCCTTGGTACTACACTGGGCTATGCCAAGATCTGATGTAATTTTAACAGCACCCTGCAGCATGATATCATCCTTATCAACATCAAGCACACTATAAATATTAAATTTTACTTATTCAAATCTCTAATGTGCCCCATTTTGTGTAATGGCTAATCCTGAGCGCCACAAGAAATTTAGTGTAAAAATAGATCTGCATACCATTTATATTCTGGGAGTTTATAAGACACTGAGCAGGCAGACTTTTGAAACTTATTTCCCTATTATTTTTTTGTAAATTTTTTGGTATAATTCTGCTCATAGTAAATGGGTCAAGCTAAAGCTAATGCTAATTAGGAGCATGTCAAGCTCATATTCAGTGACATCAACACTGGCTTTTAATTTCTAATCAAATTACCTAATGGTGAGCTTTTTCTTTGCAACCAGGGCCTGAAATTTTATGAGTTGAGTGTGGTAGAGGCCATGTTTATAGCTCTGCAGGTTAATGCTAACCCTGCACAGTTTTAAAGGGAGCACCTGTGCCACATATATCTGTAACTAACTCCCCAGCCAGTATGTTACATTTCTAATAAGCATTAGAGAGTGAGAGAGAGGGAGAGAGGAGCGACGTGAAAAAGAATGGCTACTGTATGAAGCCGTAATAAGAGCCAGCTGTGGTTCAGCCATGCTAGGTTTGCTCTGAAAGAGAGAGTGTGTGTGCACTTTTGCAGCGAGATTTGTATAAGGGAAGGCAAGCTGGCAGGCACATAATAAATCCTGCTCATTTCAGGTTCACTCCCGATGTTAGGCAGAGGGCCTCCACTGTACTAAGCAAATTGCCTGTGATTACAGAACAAAAAATAGCCCCCCTTCTCTGTTTGCACTCGGTCTGGAAGGGGGCACATATGTGCACAAAAACTCTATTGTCTAGTGGTATAAAGTTCACCAAGCACAAAACACCTGCAGCTGGACATGATTTTTCGAGCAATCCTACCTGACTTATGATTTATTCACCAATACACTTGAATAAAATGATGAGGAAGCCAAACTTTAGATAATGCATATGAATTCTAATCATAGTTTTAGTCTGCCTGCCCAAACCACTTGGCTAGAGTAATAGAATTTTAAAAATAAAGGTTCTTCAATGGTTCTTTGTAACACCTTAGATTCAGCAACGAGCACATGCTTTAGGGGCAGTGGTGGCTCAGCAGTTAAGGCACTGGGTTACTGACCAGAAGGTCGGGGGTTCAAGCCCCAGCACTGCCAAGATGCCACTGTTGGGCCCTTGAGCAAAGCCCTTGACCCTATCTGCTCCAGGGGTGCTGTATCATGGCTGACCCTGCACTCTGACCCCAGCCTAGCTGGGATATGTGAAAAAGAAGAATTTCACTGTATATGTGCAAATGTATAATGTGATAAATAAAGAAAATCATTAAAAAAAAAATTAATTATTAAATTATTACATGCGTCAGACAGACAATTTTGGAGCGTCTCACTTTGGTTGCTTCAAGACATAACACAGCATTTTATGTTAAACATAGTTTGAAACTTAGAAAAACATACTGGGTCCCCTACATTCGGAGTTGTGCTCCAACCAGCTGTGTTTGAACGCTTCCTCATCTTACGCTCCAGTTATTGGTAAGTGTGGTTTTTTGATTGCACAGCTGGAGTTGCGCTTACTGCCCCCTGCTGACTGGGAAGAGTTCTTCTATGGCATCATAGGAACTTTGACGGTTCTCCTATGACACGACTGGCATCCATAAACCTTCTTTGGAACCTTTGTTTTTAAGAGTGTCAGAAGTTCCTGACAGAGACAAAATAAGACAATTCTGTTTACTATAACGCAAAGCTGAAGGGCACCAGCCTCTAAAATCTTTATGTAAAGATGATATTTCATATCTGAGATCCACACTCTCATATTGTTCTAGAGGGAAAATTTTGCTTAAGCGATTTTGTCCAAAATGCTGCATACCAACTTTTTCTCCAGTGGCTATCAAAGCACACGTCCTGAAGCATGTCTGATTGCATACATGCCTGAAAAAAGATGCAGAGAAAACATTCCTGTCTGAGCAATCACTCTGAGCACTACATCACATTTATTATGCCCCTTAAATCAGTCACCCTCCTGCCCTAAACAGCCCTACATGGGTGAGACTGCCCAAAAGCAATAATCTTTCTCAATTTCATTGTCTCTATTCATCTGTACCTCTATGTTTGTCTCTCAACATTCACACCTTTCCTACTAGGGATGTACCCAAAGCTGAATACCTTATTCAGAAAGGCACGAATAATGACTGAAAAATTGAATAACAGATTCATCCGAATAATAGAAAAAATATTATTTTGACTGATTATCCAAGAAGCACAAGAATAAAGTGACATTTTAAATAAACATATCCAAAATGACAATGAATTTATGAATCTGTGCAGCCAATATTTATAAAGTGTAAACCTTATGAATGAAAATGCGCACAGTGTGATTTCATATCGGATGGCAGCAATCTCGTTCCCGTTTGCAGTCTCCGTTAATTGTGCGCGTCTGGAGCTTATCAAGTGTAACAATAATTAAGATACAACAACATATACGTTCCACTTCTTGAAATGTTAATGTATCACAGGATTCACATGTAATGATTCCCATGCATTTCATGTATAGCCTAAATCTGAGCGTGATATTAATTCCTGACCTGAAGAGATGATTCCTTGCCCACACCCGGTTTCGTCCGAATACAGAGACAGAAACAGATCATTTTGTCAAATGAACAGATACAGATACAGATAATGGCTTCGCTGCACACCCCTATTTCCTACAGTAACAAAACATACTAATGATTACTATCATAATTTTAACTAAGTAAACCAGGAGTTGAAATATTACTGAAAATTAGGGCAGTTGATTTAACACTTTAATTTAGTTCAATTAATTATCAAAAAAAATCATGCATAAAAAATTAACACAATTAATCATGCCTCCTGACCCGTCAATTCTGTAATGAAAGTACGTATTTTCCTACTATCGGGGCAATTCGAGCTTGAAGTATATGTAACTTGTTTTTACGAGCCTCCTCAGCAGAGGGCAGTCAGCGCGCCTCAACAAACACCGAAGCAACTTGGCAAAGCACAGCAAAATGCATAGTTTCAATTGATTTTCACTTGACACAGTGTCCAAAAAATGTAGTGTTTATGATGCTGAAAACTATGGAGACCTTCCAAAAGTGTCCGTCTGACCGATATATACATACGCCGACTGTGAAATAGTGCAGATGTAACACAAGAACACATCCCGTGAGACAGGACAGATTGACAAACTCAACTGCAAAATGAATTGCTGTTGACTGTAGGCTTACGTTCAATGACATGGAAATAAAACAAGCAATACATTTAATTCTAAAGCCACTTTTTGTACTGTCTAATGCATGCTTTACTGGTCTTCCACAATAATGCATTATATTTCAGTGTGATCATAACCTTAAATATTGAGCAGCTGATACTGATATTGACATACAGTGTGTCCCCATGACCGCAAGTGTGTCCAATATTTATTTTTTTTATTGCGAGTTCTGGGATATTTGACAACATAACAAATGATTTATAAGGTAAAAATAAATGCATGTAGCAGTGACACATACCGGCATCACTGCACTCTAATACAATGCATGTGCTACAACTGCAGTGAGGAAATGAGGATTGACAAACTTGGAACTCCAAACAGATCTTCGATTCAAAAATGAACACATATGACTTAAATCCAACCCATCGTAAACCAGAGTCAAAACCATAATAACAAACTGTTCGTTTTAACACTTCTTTCATTCTTGAGTCTTTTTGCAATTAGTCCGAACCACCCCCAAATCCTTTATCTCCCTGTTTCATTAAAAACAAGTTGAACATGTTAGACTGACAGAGGTCTGTTTATTATTGCTATTATCTAACATGGCCCGCTTTCACCATTAACATGGGTGCACCTGCTGGTAGCGGGTGTCTTTGAATGCTCTCCAAATGCAAACCAGACCTCAGAGGGGCTAACCAAAAACAATGTGTGGTGGGAACTCGACACTTGTGGCTAAACGGGCGCAGATCCCCTCTGTCAGGCTGCAGGGTCGGGGTTACGTGCTGAGGTTAGGGTAAGGGTGATGGGGTGGGGATTTGGGACGTAGAGAACTTCTCAGCCGGGCAAGAGTTCAGCCCCATCATGGCAGGCCAATCTGTTCCAGACAAGCTAAATGACACATTATTGGATCCAGACTTGACACGGGTGCTGTGTATATTACATTACCAGACACCAAGCCCACTTCAGCTCATTACCTCCGCCCACTGGGAGGACAGCGCAAGAGACAGATTGAGGGAAAGAAGGGTCTCTTTTAGCCTTGTTTTCTCCATGCCTCTCTCTCTCTCTCTCTCTTTGCCGGGAAACTGTCAAATATTCCCAAGGCAGGTCTCTCGTGGAACGTTTTTTCTTGGAACACCCAAGATGTTCCTGGCCTGGAGGGATTTCTTCATAAAGATATTAGAAACACAAGACAGGGTTCCTGTCCTCCTCTTCCTCCTCCTTTTCGTCCCTCCCTCCCTGGGAAGATGAAAAGAAGGCTGTGCAGGCAAACAGAGGGGATGGTTTGACCAGGACTGGGCAGCGAGGTTAACTCTTTCATTCTGATTTCTATTAGGTTTGTTCCATCCTACGGGGACCCTCAAACACAAGAAGCAATAATACTATGGCGTTATCGGCTAGATTTTCTTTTTCTTTTTTTTTTTTTTTTTTGTTAAATGAAATTTCAATGGACCAAGTCAAAGCAAATAAAGATCTTAATTTGTGAATGAAATATTTAACAGGCTTCGCTGTATAGATAACCAATTTAATTAGCTTTGGTAGCACTAGAGGTAGCAATGATAGTGATCACACTGCATTTAGTTTGTTTCTCAACAAAACACAAAGCTTGCAAGGCAAGAATCACTTTGAATATTGCTCATACTTAGAGTTAGTTATTTGAACATTCCCCTAACGTACTACACAAACCTTAGTGCATAAGTCGTAACAGATTGTTTGTACTACAGACATGAATGATACTTCAAATTGTGTGGCTTTTTGAGAAGAGGTGATTTTTAACTGGCAGATTATAACAGGAGAAAAAGAAACATCTATATTTACATTAAATTACTTTTTATTTCACTTGAAATTTCCATGAATTTCCATAAATTAAAGGAGAGACCAGAGCCCTATCTAGAAACCAGAATATCATAGGAACTTGAGAATGGGCTCTTTTCACTTGGGCCAGTAAGCAACCACCCACAACACCCTAGAAACCACTTAACAATATCCTAGCAACCACCCAAAACCTCACAGAAACTGAATATGCCCTGACAACCACAAACAACACCCTAGCAACTGCCTTACAATGCCATAGCAACCAGCCAGAATGCCCTAGAAACTGAATATGCCCCGGCAACCACTAAAGCACCCTAGAAACCACCCAGAACACCATAGCAACCACCCAAAACATCCTAGCAACCACCCAGAATACCTTAGAAACTGAATATTCCCTGGCATCCACCCACAACATCCTGTCAACGATGCTACAATGACCTAATAACCACCCAGAAAACTATAATAATCACCTAGCAACCACTCAGAAAACCCTAGAAACTGAGTATACCCTGGCAACCACCCATAACACCCTATCAATAACCCTACAATGACTTAGTTACCAACCAGAAAACCATAACAATCACCTAGCAACCACCCCAAACACCCCAGAAACTATCCTCAACACCCTAGCAACCACCTAATGATGCCCTAGCAACCACCCAAAACACCATAGATGTTTTTAATATGCCCTGGAAACCACCCACAGCACCCTAAAAACCACACAAAACACCCTAAAACTGAAAATGCCCTGGCAACCATAAACAACACCCTAGCAACCTCTAATTAGCATTATTATGATATGCACATCTAGTCAGGACATGTTTTATGTCACATTAATTGATCAGACAACAGTACAATACATCTCTATACAATAGTAACAACAGACTGGCATATGCTTATATCTCAGTCAGTGCTGCAGCAACCCCCCCCCCCTCCCTACCCACGGACAGGTGGGGTGAGTATCTTTATCATTACACATTTGTTTGAGTACGACACAGGTATCCACACTTACATTCTTCAACTTTCACAAACAGACCCCCATTACAATCCAAACACCACATCCCATGTCACGGCACGCACCGTGAGTAAATCGTATCCTTGACATGATGCCACTCTTGCAGTCGCACCATCCAGAATCCTTGTGGTGTCATAGAGAAGATTATCCAGCCTGATTTACTGCCTCATAATTCCATTCTTCCATTCATCAACCGGGCCACTCCCAGGCCATTTGCTATGCCCGAGTCTCATGTAGCAACTATCTTGTGGCCTTTTTGTGCTGGATACAGAGTCACTGAAGCTTCCCTTCTCACCTGCCAAAGGGCAAGGGTGAAGAACAACCCAGGTCATCAATAAAGGCCGGCCAAAATACGGGCTAGAATGCAAGAGCATTGACATGTAATAGTAGCACTACAGCTGTGGTGGTAGCCATGTTCACAGTAGTCAAGCGTGTCGACGGTGAATATGACACAACCTTATGGGACATACGAAACAATAACAGCTGTCTGGAATAGCAAACTGAAGACAAACTACTGTGTGATGAGGGGGCGTTTTCAGATCATATGATGGATTGTGGCATGTTCGCATGATTGCAGCCTCAGAAACGACCATAAAACTATATTTGTGTCTGATAGCAAACTTTTTATTTCTCCATTTAAAAAGCTACTGTATGACCTTATCTTCCCCTTCTATATGGATTCTTTAAATGATGATATTTTAAAGCAGCAATGCCTTATTACAGTTAGGGGACATGAATAATTGCATGATTTTTTTTAACGTATTATTTATTTAGAGAACTGGGTGGCCAATCTAATGGCACTTTTAACTTCGGAAATTTTTAGCACTGTAGACTTCTAGAAAGTAAAGTCTTGTTAAAATATGTTTCACACTCATTATCTTTTAATGTGTGTTATAACAATTTCCAACAGTGAATGTGGAAGCACCACAGTAAATTTTGTATTATGTTTAATTCAGTTATGTGGTGGAAATGACTAAAACAATAAAATTAATACTCTCGGTGTTTGAAAGATACCAAAAAAAAAAAAAAAAAGCAATTATGAAAGCATTGAAAAAAAATTCCAAGTCAGTGTTAATGTGGCCTTCATTTAACAAAAAGCAAAAAAGTCAAAGGCTTGAAATACTGTGCATGTCATATGGACTACTTTTATGGCACTTTTATGTACTTTTTGAAGCTTGACAGCACCAGCCACCTTTTACTTTCTTTGGATTGATAAAAGCAGTCTGGACATTCACTGTTCCATTAAAAATATATTTAAAAGGGCATGAGGGTTTGTAATTGATTTTAATTTTTGAATGAACTTTCCCTTTAATTTTTCACTGTAGGGACATTACAAGAGAAAAGGCTTTTCCAGTGTCTGTAGATGCTATTGAGAATCACCGACGAGACCTGCAAACAAACTAAAAAGGAGTGTTTTTCACGTATTATTTGTCATGGTCATATCAAGAGCTCTCCCTTTTGTCAGTGGCTCAGTGTAGGAGGATGTCTTTACGCGAGCGTGGTTCACCTCCTCGCCCTCTGCAAGACAAAGCGACTGTGAGAACTGCACCAATGCAACAATTTAGCCGCCTCTTTTTTCGGCACCACATTATTATCCTTCAGGACAGACTAACTGAGTTAACTGAGATGTGGGGCCACTGTGTGGCCATTAAGACACCCAAGAACACACACACACACACACACACACACACACACACACACATGTTGTGGTACTTTGACTGAACACTTCACACTTTTCCCACGAGACAAATAAAGAGTTAAATGTTGGTTGACCCTTTACCTTGAAGAAAAAGACAGACTGTACACAAATAAATACTTAATTATTTATAATAATTATAATTATTCATTTATTATGTTTTTTTATTTCCTTTTTTTTTTTTTTTTTTTTTTTTTTGGCAAACAAATAATGAGAGTCAAATATAGCGATGACGGGCCCAAGCACCATGGGTCCATTTCCACCCGGTGGTTTTCGGAAAACAATGCAAGGTGGACACCTGCATTTGGCATGTGACATTATTCTAAACAATTTTGAATCAATTTGGGTAAATATAAGAGGACTATTTTAAAGTCTGTTGTAAGAGCCACACTTCCTGCTGCTAGGTGATGGTGCTATGACCTTGACCCAAAATAGTCACATCCATGTGATTAGCCCCCAAGTCTAAACATACATCTCAATTTCGATCTAAATCACACATTGCACACAGAAAATATGAGACACTTCCTGCTTCCCATTTTTCGTCATTAATTCAATGCCTCGCCATAGCAACACATTTCGATATATCAAAAATCTGTTCACAATTTAGCATCTTCAGTGTCTTGGCATAATGTTGTCTAAATGTGTTGACAGTCTCATGAGTCCCCTAGGAGGACTATTTAAAAGTTCAGAGACTGCTATATTCAAAAAATCAAAAATGGCCAACTTCCTTTTGGGCAGAGCTAATAACTATAATTATGAAAGTTGTCCAGTTTGATGATAACTAAATTTGTACCAGTTTTTGGTGACTGTAGGTGAAAATTGGGGCGCTACAGAGGCCGTCTTACATACCCATTTTAAAAGGGGTGCTACAGAGCCCATCCCAAAACGCCCATGCATGATATATTGCCCAGCCCTAATAGCCAACAACTCTGATGTGTGTGCGAAATTTCATGAAATTTTAAGCATGCCAAGTGCCTCAAAAACACCCAAATATAGGAAGAAAGGAATAATAACAATTAATGCATTGCCATGGCAACAGTATTTAAGATATCAAATATCCCTTTACAATTTTAAATCAGCAGTGTCTTGACATTATTCTAAAGAATTTTTAAGCAAAATAAGAGGGCTATTTCAAAGTCTATTGAAAGTGCCATACTTCCTGCTGCCAGTTGGTGGTGCTATGACCATGACCCACAATAGCCACATCAATGTGATCAGCCCCATTACCAAACATATAGCTGAATTTTCATCAAAATCACACAATGCACACAGAAGATATAAGGCACTTCCTGTTTTCCATTTTTTGCCATAAATGTATTGCTTCGCCATGGCAACACCGTTCAAAATATAAAAAACGCACTTTCAGTGCTTGTGCCCTAACAAGTAACAAAGTAAGTTTAGTCTTTAATGAGCCATAAGTACAGAAGTACAGAGCCATTGTTTTTTATTCTGTTTTGTTTAGTTTTAGTTTTAGGTTGTTGTGTTTTTTGTTTTGTAGTTGTTTTTTGTGTGTTTTTGTTTTATTGTTTTGTTTTGTTGTATATTGCTTTGTTTTCTATGGTTTCTATGCATCTGAAAGAATTTCTGCTCTTTAACTTTTGACAATAATAGAAAAATGACAGCAAGCAACTATATGAATTAATCCATTATAGCAAATGTTTTGCAGCTAATTTTGTCTGGCTTGAAAATGAATATTTAAGTATGCAGCACATTCTCTATACGAGTGTTTGTTACCACATCTGTGTGTATTTATGTGTGTGTGTGTATTTGTGTGTGTATTTATGTGTGTGTGTGTGTGCTCGTGTGCGTGTATGTGCATGTGTGTGTTTGTTTGTGTGTGTGTGTGTGTGTGTGTGTGTGAGAGAGTTTGTGTGTATGTGTGTGTGTGTGTTTGTGTGAGTGTGTGTATTTGTGTGTGTATTTATGTGTGTGTGTGTGTGTGTGCTCGTGTGTGTGTATGTGCATGTGTGTGTTTGTTTGTGTGTGTGTGTGTGTGTGTGAGAGAGTTTGTGTGTATGTGTGTGTGTGTTTGTGTGAGTGTGTGTTTTTGTGTGTGTATTTTTGTGTGAGTGTGCGTGTTTGTGTGCGTGTATGTGCATGTTTGTGTGAGTGTGCGTGTTTGTGTGTGTGTGTGTGCATGTGTGTGTGTGTTTGTGTGTGTGTGTGTGTGTGTGTTTGTGTGCGTGTACGTGCATGTTTGTGTGAGTGTGCATGTTTGTGTGTGTGTGTGTGTGTGTGATTGTGTGATGCAGAGGGCAGCTCCAGCACATGGTTCCGGACCATTAACAGTGATTAATAGGCTTACATGCTTTCCCATGATCTCCACTGACTTGTGGAATAGAGCGCTCACCTTTGAGCCAGTGGAGAGACTGACCACTGCCTCTCCCTAAATGAGACATTATTCCTAACTATTCCTGTGCTCAGTTTCGTAAAGTTATAAAGGACACAAAAGGCTTGAAAATGACTTAAGAGATATGCATTTCCTAACTCTGAGGGTATGTTATCTTTTATGTAAGCTTTATTTACTGAGATGTAATCATTTAAAACTGGTGAGCTGATCATTTGCAAATCATATGTCAATATGTTAATAAACAATATATTGTTTGTTATGTTATGTATTACTATACATATATGTCTTAATCATTATTTAATACTTTAGAGGGATTACAGATGGATATAAAAGAGACTAATTATGCATTTAAACTTTTTTATTTTTATTTTTATTTTTTTTTGCAATTCTGTTCTGTTTTGTTTTTGATGGACATGGAGTCAATTCTAGTTTAATACTTTAATAGTTCTAGTTTAATACTCTAATTTTAATAACTTTAATACTTTAATTTGAATCTAAACATTCATATTGCAAATATATTACAATTTAACAATACTATTAAAAATAATAATAATTTCCATGAAAAAAGTACAAATTAATTTAGGTGAAATTGATTTCTGCCTATTGTACGGCTATGAAGCATTTTGATAAACAAGCAAGTTTTGTTTTCAATAATACTTTAAAGGGTTTACAATTTCAGCTTTTGATTCTGTTTAATTAAATTAATAATTACAATATATATATATTTTTTTTTTTAGTTTAACTTACAGGACTTGCCCAGTTCAGTGTGAAAATGACTGCAGTTTGCCACTTTGGCATCGTTTCCCACATGTTTTGTCTGCAAACATCTCCATGAACAAGGTTTCTGATCACCAGACCTACACTGAGAAGAGATGATGATGACCTACCTTAGATGTTTTTTTTATGAATTATCCCTCTAATCTCCTGGAGATTACAATACTCCAGCATATTTACACTTGCAGCAGCACACAGCCTTTTCTCTCCTGCATAAATATACACTCGTGTGGATCACTCCGATTAAGAAATAATACAATTTAGAGAGTGCAGGATGTTTTATTCAGTCTTGTTGAGGAAATATGCTCTCTAATCCACCACTATAAGAACCATCTGTGTAAATGCAGTTTTGGTGAGACTGTACAGTCCTCGGTGGGTGGAAGCCAAAACGAACAGCCCTCTGTCTGAGAGAGGCAGTGGACAGGGCTGGACGTATTGCTGGGCTGTTGAAATACCGCAAAAAAATAAATGCATATGTATACAATAACAATTAAAAATAAGATATACAGCATATTTTAAATGTGCCACTCAATATTTGATATATCTCAGGAAAAGTGACCATGGGTGAAAACTTGGAATGGTCTAATTTATATAAGAACATTGTTGTATAGTTGTAAAATCATTGAGAATGTTTTATTATTTGGCGTGTCCTCCTTTTGTTTTAATGTCAGCATGCACTCAAGCTGGCGTGAACAAAACCTCCATGTTATCCTAGCATGATTTACTCCAAAAATCCCTGTGGAATTATTATTATTATCATTATTATTATTTTTTATTAATATGTTCGAGGAATTACTATTACTATCCCTCTAATCTCCTATGAAATTTGTGATTTTTACCATTATTATTATTATATTAATAACAATAATAATAGTTGTAATAGCAGTAGTAGTTGTAGTAGTAGTAATAATAATAATAATAATAATAATGGTCAAAATCACAAATTTTGCAGGAGATTAGAGGGATATTATTAGTAATAATATATATGTAATAATAATATATATCCTCTAATATATCATTATTGTTATTATATTATTATTATTAAAGATTAAATAATATTATTATCCCTCTAATCTATTATTATTACTACTACTACTATTATTATTAATAACTGTATTATTGTTATTAATCTTAAAGCTTTCTGTTTATTTAAAAGTTTAAATACAATTTTTGAATCCCAGATTTTCAATGTGATATCAGATATATGAACTTCACTGTGCTCTATGATGTGAAATGCTATATACTTTACATATATAATCTGAAAATATTTTAAACAGCATTTTAATTATTTTACAATTATTATCATGCATCATATTAATTTTATGAGAGTTTTTCAACTAAATTCTTGATCTTCTCATGATATAATTTTGAAACATTTTCTTATGTTTTGTGCTCTTGTTAAAAAAATGTCAATAACATCTCCACTG
Source organism: Myxocyprinus asiaticus (assembly GCF_019703515.2). Taxonomy (NCBI): domain Eukaryota; kingdom Metazoa; phylum Chordata; class Actinopteri; order Cypriniformes; family Catostomidae; genus Myxocyprinus; species Myxocyprinus asiaticus. The sequence continues at coordinate 909,158 of NC_059348.1, read as the reverse complement.
TAACATTCTGCTGTCAAGACAAAAACAGTTTTTTTGAACAACTCATGTCACATTTACATTTGTTGAATCCAGTTTGGGGCATATAAATGGTGGTGGTGGTGGGGTATTCCATTCACTGTAGCCTGTCTGAGGACTGCTGGATCCCTGAACTGTCTGTCCACACACGGGCCTCACATGAAGACACAAACACGTGTTGAACCTTGTTCCGCTTTTGTTTAAATTTGATGTTCCCCCATAATACGCATATAAATATGCACAAAGCTGTGGAGGTTTCTTAATTTCCTGTTCGGGCCACACACAACTGCAAAAGATTCCTGGGATTTAAGCTATATTACTGAACTTGAGAAACTGTAATCTGCAACAATATTGTTTTGTTTTTTTCACCCATGCTCATTACGAGCTGCTCATAACACAACGTATATCAACTTAAGCAGCGCTGCAGTAGAGGGTTGCATAAGTAAATGCGTCTGCATTTAAGTGCATTTTTGTGGTGTGTAGATGTCAGCCTACAGTTTCTTGTATTATTAGTTGCATTTTGAACTTTCAGAACAATAGCCTATCTTTACTTAATATATATGTATATGTAATATATATGTCTAATATAGTTACGGCTGAGATTATCAAGATGCCATTGGCTACACTGACGGTGACTGTCAAATCAACATAATTAAAGGTGCATACAGTCATTTTTTTTCCTCATTACAAAATTTTACTCCTACAGAAATGAACAGTAATTTTGAAACATATGTATAAAATTGATCACTAACATGAGATGAAGACACCAAGTATAGGCCTATCAGTAACCTTATAAAAGTGTTTTTATTCTGCATTGGCAGGGCCTGTCTGTCTATCTGTCTATTTTTAAAAAACAAAACATTTGGAGGGGGTGTGGCACAATGATTAAAAAGGAAAATTAAAAATAGCACTTCATGTCAAAAAGGTTGCAGACCCCTGCTATACTTAATTTAATTATTATTTTAATGGCTTTGCAATGTAAACATAATAATATACAATAATATGGTACCATACACGTTTTTATAGGCATAAACACTAAATTTTCAGACAATATGCTACGGGGGTCCCTGCTCCGTCTCTCTACATACCATGGGGTCCTTGGCCTGAAAATGGTTGAAGACCCCTGCTTTAGTGGTCCCTTTGCAATAGTATTATGAACAAGGTGGGTACAGTGCAGTGTGCAGTCATTCGCTATGCACCCAGCTGGAAGAGTTGCGGTTTGAGGAAAGGACCAGACTATTAATGTGTATTGGAACAGGAAGCATGATTTAGCTTATTCATAAATGTCTTCATGACCTAAGGTGCTCATTTTTCCTCACAGAGTTGTAGAGGAAGTTGGGAAAGGAGATCCCCCTTGGAAAGAAAATTCACATAAGAGATCTCTTTAATGTCTCAATTGTTTCTCCTAGACAGCAATGAGATTAAATGGAGAGTAAATTGAGATATTTACTCAAGTCTCCTGATGTTTCTCCTTGGAAAAAGACCCCAGTATTTTCACAAATCTCGTCTAAAGATTCAAGACACAAGAGAAACATTTGAGACAAAGTTGATACTAAGCTCTGCTGCTTATTTTTGCTGCCACCTGCAATTGTTCACACCCAAATTTAAAAGCTCACCTTGTACCCATAAGGTGGACTACTAGCAAAATATTGGTCTCATCTTACAGAAACCCACCCCCATAAAAAAATTAAAAAATCCAATAATTCATAATTAAAATTGTGTATGTTGACAATCTTGTGATTAACTTATTTTTTTATCCTGTCTTTGAAAGCCTGTGATTCAGGCTCTGTTTGCCCCATATCCCTACAAAGAGTTAGTTCATTCCACTGGATAACTAGTACTAGGATTTTGGTTTTCCTCTATCACCTTCCATCACAATTTACAGGTCTGAAGTTCAGGTGGCACTCTAAAGCCAAACACTTGCCATGTGCTCGTCCATAGACATTCAGTCTATGGCTGGGTTCCTCGATAATGTTGCAACTTAAGCTTTGACGATCATCTTAGGTAAAGTCGCTTGTTATTTTACAATGGAGTAGCGCCTGTTTCCCAAAACAGCACATAGATCACTCATTATAAAGTTGAACTTAAGTGCTTTGTTACAGGAGCTGTCCAGTCCAAATTGGTGCTGATCAGTTTGGTCAAAATGTCAAGTGTTTATCTTATCAACATGAAAATAATGTGGAAATACTAACAAACATGGAAGTTATTTGTAACCTTGTCGAGGCACCATTATTTATTAACTATTATAGAATTTAATTAAAGAAATAACGATGGCTTTAGTGAGACGGAGTTTCAGATGTATTGATGCTCAATCATAGAGATTAATGCAAGTGACACAATAAGTGTATGTAACGTGAATGTATTATAAAGTTATACTGTATTACGTGTCATGTACATTTAGACCTATCACGTCGCATGCGCAGACTGCGGAGACTGCCTATATATTGATTTCATAGCGATTTTTTCAACACTATTTTATCTTCTGAAAAAGTTTACAATGGATTTCCAATGATGAAATTCTATAAATACAATTTATTAAATGTCCCATTGTCTTTGATAAACAGTGAAAGATATGTTTAAGTTGCACTTGCTGGACTTAAAACTCAAAGCTCATTAATTTACAAAAATGTTTACAAACTGCAGTGCTTTTAGGAAATGTGCCTGAGAGATTAAGTACTACTTAAGTGCTACTAATGTTCAACTTAGTGCTCCGGAAAACAGCCTATTTTGTGATCCCACGCACCTTTCCCACTGTTTTGTCGAGTATCTCTGCCTCTGACTGGACTAGAAGCTAAATCTAGGTGTTGCTGAAAAGCTGAGATCCTCTCCATCAACAACATATCAGGTCCACAGAGTATAAGGGGTTAAATGAAACATATCTGAGTACTCCATTAAGTCACCATAGCAGTAAACAAGCAACCTCTGAGGTCCTTACTGTGCTCCCCTCTCACCCCATCCCAGGTGACTGCACAAGCAGCACATAAATGCCAGCAAAACCCTAAAGTAGTGGCTGCCCCCCTTTCCACACCTTTCCAGACATCTCCCAGAGGCCCCTCAAAGCTGGAAAGGATCATTTGATGTGCGGCATTGCATTTGTACCCTACAAACAGGGCTCCTTTCTTGGCTGCCACTGTCCAGATTTTGGGCAGCTACTGGTCTTCAAAGTCTGGCCACAGTGTGCACTTCCCAGCGGGTTCAGTGGAGGGAACAGACCGGGTCTATTTCTAGAGGTGCCACAGGACACGGTCACCTGTGTTTGCGTCCCCCCACACTAATTAAAGCAGTGATGCCATTTTATTTCTAGCACAATGGCTGCATTTATAAGAACTTGAAGATGTGAGTCTCAAATGCCCTTAAAGTAGTTTAAGAGGGATTTATTCATAGCACATACCCTACAGAAATTTGCCATTTTTTGTTAGCAATAGCCGCTCTTCCTTTGTTAGATATTTATTGGTATAATCTTGCACACTCTTGTTCCACTGTATCAACTGAATAAATACATAAAGCATATTTTATTTGCTCCTCATCAGGTTTTATACACAAATTTGCAATTACAGCATTTCCAATTTAAATTCTTAGTATAGAGTAGTTTCATAAAGGTAGTATATAGGTGTTTGGGTAAAAAAAATATTTGTACGTTCAAACCAGTTCCATAACAATTGGTGATTTTAATTGAAGTAAAATAATGAAAACACCATTAAAGTTAACATTAAACAGTGGTTTTGATTATTCCTGATATGTGCACCTCTGTTTTGATTACTAAAATATTTTTATCAGTACTTCATTTAGCTGCTTTACTTCATTTACTACATATAGCTTAGAGGTTAATGGTTGTTACTTTCACCTCTTTAACGTCTTGCTCCTACTTTATCAATTGAGTTTATAACTATGAATTCTATCAAAATCTATCAATTTAACTCTTTTATATTTGCATTTCATCAAATTTACAATGAATGTTAATTTTGTGGTATCATTTATGTATATTCTTATAATACAAAATTCTTATATAACATTTAATTAGTACAGGCTTTTGGATAAAAAAAAACTTTGTGTCTAAACCAGCTTGATAACAATTAGGGTTTTTAACTGAAGCAAAAAAATAAAATAATAATAATAATAATAATAAATACATTCAAGTCAACATGAAACTGCATTCACAACCTTTTTTATTTCTCTAAAGCAGTGGTGGCCCGTGCATTTAAATTCTAGGCCTTCAGTGTGATTCATGCCATTAAGAAAACACAGTTTCACAATGAATAAGCCTTTGGGCATCATACATTATGTCACAGCTAACTAGTAATACCAATTAACATTTTAAAAACACGTCCATGCACGAAAGCCTGAGCTTTAAACGACACTAACTAAAATGAACGTCTCCCAAATAGACATTCAAAAATCATATTTTTTCATATGAATCTATAATACCTGGAAAAATCTATCTAATAATATTTGCGATTTAAATGTTGCTTTCAATAAATTTCATTTCTTCAGGGTACACGTTTATGCTGCATTCCATTCAAGTTGGATGTGGGATATTCCTACTTGATATCCTCTGACCATAAATGCATTCCATTCCCCGATATTCAGAACTGCAACGCTCCCGTTAGCTTAGCAGGGGTTTGACTCTCATTAGAGATGTCTCCTAGCAACCCAACTGATAAACAAGCAGTGCTAGCATTTGTGCTTCAGGTGTACGATTATCAAAAGAGATTACAATGTTTTATACACCTGTTTCTGCAAGTGTTTGTTAAACAAGCTTTAATATCATGTAATGTGGAAACAAACTCATTTATCGATATTACTTTATAAAGTGAATGTTTATCACTTACTTTATATGTCTCCCTGAGTGTGGACATGTTTGTGTGACATCATGCCCCTGCATCTCTGCGAAATCGGAGTTGAGAATTTCTGCACGAGCCTACAAGTTGTAATTCTGACTTCAAGATGCATTCCATTGCACTTTTCCTAGTAGAAAGTTGTAAAATCCGACTTTCCGAGTTCAATGGAACGCAGCAATACTTTTCAAAACTTGATCCGACTCTGAATGCTCAAGCAGCCTGATCTACACTTAGAATTTAAATGTTGCTACACTTACATTTAAAATGTTGCCTGATGTTGCTATAACAATGCAAAAAGCACTTACCAATTTGCTTGAAGTGAAAATCAGCCCTCCTTTCTTGTTTAATAAATTAAGCAATCACACGGTCATAAGGATCTCTTTCTTAGTGGTGATGTGGCAGTGATGACAGTCGACTCATCAGCAAGATCTCGTGCTCTTCGCTTAAAAATTACATCACTTAAAGCGTGATTGCATCACTCAAGGCCAGCTAGAAGGCCTAGACTGGGACATTTCCTAAAGATCACACCCACAAGAACAAATAAATCATTCTGGTTGGCTGATGAATCTGACAATCTGACTTTAGTTGCTCATTCATTTTCACGGTTGAGGAAATTCTGAAGACCTGAGGGGGTGGAGCTCAGACTCATGCACTGCTTCAGCTTTGAGCTTCAGGCATGCGATTTGTGAAACAGTTGTCACACTTTGCTTGTAAGCATCAAGGAATAAATTCTGACTGGATAAACTTTTAGTTTTTTTCTATTTGTTTGTAGATTAATTAAGAGTGCAAAGTAATTAAAAATACATAGCAAAAAGGTGATTGAGAATGAAAGGATGAAAAATATTTATTTATTTGGCATGTTAGGCCAGCAGAGAAGGCTTTGCTGGCCTTGAGTGAAATGGTAATTAATGAGAAAAATAAGTGTAGGGTGGGACTCAGTTTTATCCATCAGGAATTTATTGGATTTTGAAAAGTGGGCCCTATTTGACAGGTGGTTTAAAAAGGAGAGATGAAAAAATAAGAGGAATTGGTGACAAGGCAGCTAACAAGGAAAGTAATTTTAGAGGCGGGTAAAGTTTAAAAAAATTTAATTTTTACATTTCCCTTAACATTTCTGTCTTTCTTTCTTTCTTTCAATCTCTTCAAATCTCTTTTCACCCATTGTTTTATTCAGGCCTGATTTTGTTATTTTATGTAACATAAATGCAAAAATACTGGTGTTCTATAAAAAGTTCAGTTTCTCATCTTTCAGATGATGTCATATATGCCTTACATTTTTAATCCGGGGACTTTACCATCTTAAGCGTAAACTTATTTCACTTATTTCCATTTTGGTGCATGTAGACATGCTTATTATGAATACTGTATTTTGATATTGTGCATTTCAGTGTAAATTCAAACATTAAAAATTCTATGTGTACACTTACATATGAATGACAAATCTCTGTGTATGTAAAATACCTACATATACAAATGAGATCACTCTGGTATATGCATTAGTTTAGTATTGGCTAAGGATCGGTACAGTAATTACCCTGTTTGTAACATAACACTTGGATGCATCCAGTGTCGCCATTATTTATTGGTGGAGAGCCACACATTTTTGCAAATGGGTAGACATTATAAATTCTATCATGGCAGAGTTCAGCAATTAGCCTTCCATGTAAAGAGGCTTGAGCCTTCCAACGTAAATGTGTTGGATTTATGGGTTCACTCCAACAGTCTGACTGCTTCAAAGCACTGAGCTGGGAGATTCAGCACATCTCACGGGGAGTTCACAGTTCTGACAGAACTCACACATACACAAACCTGTGCACACACGATGGACTATAAATCTGAAGAAAACAGAGGAGCTCAGGGTGCAATGGGAGAGAAGGATCGCACCTCCCGAAACTTGAGGCCCATATCTCTTCTGAACATTGACTACAACATTGACATTCCTGATATGTGCACCTTTGTTTTGATAACTCAACTAAAATCTGCATTTCAGGCAGCTCATTTTTGTGGACAAACAGCAGAATAACTTATTGCAGACTCACACAATAGCTGCGCTTCCTGTGTTAGAGGTTAATCGATTACTTTCACCTGTTAAACTCTAGCGCACTCTGTGAATTTTTAGCTGCCACTATTGTCTGTAAATGACTAGTTTGTAAGTTAGTCTATTAATAATGGCTTAATCATTAAGGGATTTTGGGGAATTTTAAGCATCTTAATCAGGCACTGTTATTGACTAATTGCTATAACTAATATATTGGTCTGTTTTTACTCAGCAGATCTTTCTGTCTCTTTCTATCTGTACCACTTGAAATGGAAATGGCAACCTCTCCTTGACACATATAATCACCGAATATAGCTCATAATACAGATGAAGAGCAGAGACAATAGGAGAGAGGGGGGGGGGGGTAATGACAGTGAGGAGTTGTTAGAAAAGCTCTCTCTGATAGTAACGATTATTTGTTTAAGTGCTCTGAAGTGGAAGGGTTTGCCTGTGTCAACACACTAAAGATAAATCTGTTCAATAATTGTAAATGTCAACAAATCCCCATCACATAAGATTATTAGGATTATCATATTTAAACAATTAAAGCTGTTCAGAATACTCATGTTTTAGCTAAATGTATGATACTAATAAAGCTACAATTTGTACATTTGTCGTACCAATTTGTCACCTTTTGCAAAAAAAAGTTTGATTTAATGACTGTAAAAAGTGATGTAGACAACAACAAAAAAACACTTGTTTTAATACAATTCTTTTTATGTTGAAATTGCACCAATAAATTGTGCAATTCTTGTGAATGAAGTGCAATCTAATAAGCAATCCATAATAATTATATATATATATATATATATATATATTCAAGAATTTCTGCATTTGAATGAGACTTTTTCACTTTGTTATAATCTCAGGTTGGTCACACCACCTTCATATTATTTTTTTTACTTTATGTCCCACAAAAATAATAAATAAATAAATTATAATTCATAAATGGAAAACATGAATCATTAGCCATGTCTGTAAGCATTGGTGTATTATTTTTATTTTATAAATAGATCTGTTCATCGTTTCTTTCTTCCTCTGTCTTTCTTTCTTTTTCTATTACTCAGCTACTGCAACTGATTTGATAAGACCCTTCTTGCCACTGAGGAGAATTATTAACACATCGGTATTCCAGAAAGTATTCTTTGTCTAGATATTATTACATTCCTGGATACAGTCTAGCAGAAATGTGAGCAGAGGGGTAGAAACAGATGCTGGATGACTGTTTGATGGAAGTGGATCCTGGAAGCCAATAAATTGACACTGAACTTGAGGGAGACACATGCATGAGCTGCCTGCTTGTGACTAGTGCATTAAGGGAATGAATGATTTGACTGGCAGTCTTGCTTGCCTTAGCAAACACCAATTACCTGCCATCAGTCATTTAGTAATGCTCAACCACTGATTTAGGGATTTGAACAACCCCCGAACCTTAAGTGATTAACTTTGGTGCACAACTCATCCCACATAGTCTATGCTACTGATATGAATAATACCTAAATTGTGTGGCTTCATCGCTTAGAAAAAAAAAATATATATATATATATATATATATATATATATATATATATATATATATATATATATATATATATATATATATATATGTAGATCATCTAATTACATTTAAGTGAAATCAACAACCATCACTCAAAAAACGCTGGTGAGGTATTCCAGCCATCTTCATGTTGGAATATGACGTGGGCATCTCTCAGAGTCGGCCAGCGTGGGTCAGGGCTGTGTCTCTGCTAACAAGCACAATGATGAGAGTGGATGTCCAGCATCATTTAACCATCAAGAGCCAAATCAGGCCGAGAGAAGCAGTGAATGAGAGGAGCTGTGAAAACAGGAAACCTGAAATTGTTGCTTAAAGAGCTTTTTCTACTTGATCTAACCCTAAAATGAGTTTGGTTGGTGTAACCTAATGCATTCAGGTTGATTTTGTGATGTTAAATAATGTTTTAGCCAGTTCATTTAGATATTACCTCATGAAGCACATTTTTTTAAGTTACTTGTGTTAAAAGTGTTAACCTGTCACAATATGTGAATTAACTGAATTGACTTGTGTCAAATATTATTCAACATCACTGAATCAACCTGAATACAATAGTTTACACCATCAAAACTAATTTTGGGGGTTAGATCTGAGAGAAATAGCTCCTCAAGCTTTTATAGTGTATATCTTGCTATTGTTTCATGTACTTTGAATATAAATGGAGAGAAATAAATGAAAAAAAGAAGAAACCCATTCTTCCTAGTTCATATGATCGTGCAATAAGACGAGCATGATTTGGAGGATTCTATTTTCCCTTCAAGATTACATTTTTCTACACTGACGGTTAGGTTTAGGGATGAGGTTTGATGGTAGAGTTAATAAAATATGCATTCCTCTGCGATGTATAACGTCACAACTCCATTTTCAACTTGCTTTTGGCGCCAGTCTGTGAGACCAGTCTGGAACAAATTTTGAAATGCACTAAAGGGGGATATCTTGTAAATTTACCAAGATATTTATTGTATTGTAGTTTTCTTTAAAAAGCTGGGGGGTTTGATTGGTGAAAAAAAAAAAAAAAGCATTAAACAGTCCTGCAGCTCTGAAAATAGAGCAACAATAAACCAAAGGAATACGTCCATTATGTACACAAAAGTCTAAAAAAAAATGACCATGTAGGCTATTCAGTTTCAATAGGCTGTAATTGAATGACGTCTTGAACAAGACTGAAATAAATTGATATTTGTTTTGGAGCAATACTCTTGATAGTGCTTTGGCCTATTATTTATGAAATGAAGTTCATTATTAGTTATCTAAGGTCAACATTTAATAGTTGCTTTTCTTTTAAACAGTTTTCAATGCTTGCCATAAATCTTTTGAATGTTATGCAATGCGATCAATTCAAGGAATGTTTTGGTGAGAAGACAAGCTTAAAGGACTTGTGAATTCCAAACAAAGGCAAATGTTATACAGTGTCAAGAAAGCTACTTTGAAACTGTATCTTCCCCAACTATTGCTACACATAATTTAAAATAGCTAATAGTTACTCTTTTGAAAAAGTTAGTTTCTCTATAAGCTACTAGTATCAAAGTACTTTAACTATACTGAGTGATTTAAGGTGGATTTGTTTTTTCTTTTCAGATGATACAATTTGAGTGTCTGGCACAATAACAAGGAGGATCTCAATTGGGGTGACAGCATTAAATTTGAACAGATAATTTACACAGTAATTTATATGACTGATACAAAAACAGTGATGAATCAACCCGATCTCATGAAAATTCGTAACAATAGTATCAGATGGCGAATCTGTTTTTAACCAATTTAATCATCACTACATTGGCTGCCTGTTTTGTATCAATTTTAAAATTCAGCTAACTACTTACTTACAAAGCTTAGAATGGTTTAGCTCCTCGGTACGCCTCAGTTCACTATGATCGCAAAACTCTGGTGTACTGATAGTACCAAGAATATCAAATTCCACAAAAGGAGGTAGATCATTTTCCTATCTGGTGCTTTACTATAAAAATAGCCTTCCTAAAATTGTTCGTGACTCAGACACACTCTCTCAGTTTAAGTCTAAAGAAAAAAACAACTCATAGTTATGCTGCATTAGTCAGGTCAATGACATTTTTCAATGAAACTGCTCAATTAGGACTTTAAGACATTACAGACAGTACAGCTTCATTTTTTGTAAAGCTGCTTTGAAACGATGTGTGTTGTGAAAAGCGCCATGCAAATAAAAATCACTTCACTCATACAAAAACATACGACTTATACACTAACCAAATGTAATTGCTAAATACGTTTTGTGTACAACAGAAGAAAGGAAATATGAGGGTTTTAAAGGACATAAGAGAAGCGTATGTGATTGGTTGGTGTATAAGTTGTACGTTTTTGTACAAATGAAGTCATACGATTCTTACAAATTTGCCATTTTGTAGGCTACTACTCTTATGAATTTACATGACATTATGTTGGATGAACAGCAGCATTTATCTAAAAAAGAAAAAAATCTGCAACAAAAAAGCAGCACAAGGACTCTGTAAAGAACTGATTAAATAAATTAGATGGCAACACTTTACAATATGGTTTTATTTGTTAACAGCAATACATGTGTTAGTTACAGTATCATGAACCAACAATGCACAGTAATTTTTTACAACATTAATTGGTTAATGTCTCAGTTAATGTTCATTTCTAAATATACCATTGCTTATTGTAGTTTGTGGCAAGGAGGAGGGTGGGGCCGGGTCCCTAATCAGGTTAATCAAGCTGGAGAGGGATAAAGGCCGCTGGAGGCGGCAGTTCGGGAGAGAGAGAGAGCTACAGGCAGCTGCCCTGTATGTGTTTATGTTTGTGTGTTTTTGTTTAATTAAATATTACGTTGATGCTTCATCCGGTTCTCGCCTCCTCCTTTCCCTTTTACCCCGTTACATAGTTCATTTCAGTTTAAAAGTATACTAGTATATGTTAAAAATGAACATTAACTAAGATTATTCAATTGTGTAAAAGTGATCATTGTTAGTTCGTGTTAACTAATGCCACTACCTAATGTTACCAAATACAACCTTATTGTGTACCAAATAAATTAGACTTCACATTGCTACACATGAGAGAGAGAGTAACTACATTCTAGAACATTGCAATTGATTTTTGCTTCAGTTACCCTGGCAGTATCGCTACAGGTGTAATACAAATAAAAAAATAAAAACAGTGCAACAAGTATTTTCTTGCTCGACACTGCTACTTATTGGAAAAGGTAGCTTATAACTGGAAAAGCTACACTGGCTTGAAAACAGCTAAACTATTGTCAGACTACTGAAAAATGTAGTTTAATTTAGTTGCTGTCTGGCTGATCCTTCAGTGAGGTGAGGAACTGTCAGCTGAGCCTGTTCAGGGTGCTGTGGAGAGTTTCAGAGGACGGGTCTGAGCTAATGAAATGGAATATGCTGGCTGTCCATGACGCATGGCTGGAACAAATCGATCAGAGCGGGTGTCTATGAGGGATGAGTCTGCCAGGCTCTTTCACTTTTGCTGGAGCCGTGGGGGCAAGTCCCTGTCTGGATCTCAGTCTTTATGATTCAAAGCCTGGCCATGAGTTAAATCTGACCGTGTCCTCCATCTCTGATCAAAACACTGAGATACCAGCATTTATAATCTGACCAATAATTAAAAATAATTACCCTTTCAATCAAAATTTGCATTTGGCAGATGCTTTTTCCCCCAAAGTGAAAGTGCATTCCAAGTCAGTATGTGTGTTTCCAGGGAATCGAACCCAGGACCTTTCCAATACCAGTGCCATGTGAGGGTGTGTTATATTGTGAATATAGTAATGTCTAAAGGCTGTTGTTAGGCACGACATGCAGTGGAGTGACTATATCCACAATAACGCACAGCCTTAGTGTAATAGGTGTCCCATAAGGGAAGGTCTTCATTTTGGCCAATGTATGGGATGTCCAGGCTAATACAGGACAGTTGGCAACCCTAACTGTTACTATATTGTATTTTAGCACAACTGAAATTATGTATTGGCCAATCAGCATCCAGGACTGGACCTATCTGTTAAAAAAATACATCTTAACATTTTTTAACACTCTGAATATGCTTTACATCTTGATGACTATCTAATGCTATAACTATTTGCTGTCAACGGGTAACTTTTTTATTCTTGTTTTTTTTTTTATTTTTTTTTTTTTTACTTCCAGTAAGCTTAACATATTACTTTTGCGCTTTGTGATACTGAATGAATACCAGTGTAAAGTTCCTTCAATTGCATTAACAGTATTCTCATACATAATTCAAGTTCTCTCTTAGTGTCAGTTAGGTTACATCAAAGTTTCTCCAGCTCATTCATCTTGCAGACGATCACTCATTATGATTTGTTTGATATCACATTCATATTTTGCACCGCGAGTGTCGTGGTTAAATCCTGTCTCAGTCTGCTTGAGTCCAGCTGCCGCTGTGATCTCACACTAACCCTGTTGTTTATATCGGGATGCAATTAAGTCTGGGCCAAGTCGAGAGTCCCACAGAGAGAGGCAAGAGTGCACGCCAGTAACTCAGGTTTCAGCAGCCGTACAACACTCACCCTCACTCTCTCTCTCTCTCTCTCTCTCTCTCTCTCTCTCTCTCTCTCTCTCTCTCTCTCTCTCTGTGTGTGTTTCCTTGCCCCTCCTCTTGCCATTATTAAAATTAGTAAAACAGCAATTTTGGTTGCATTTTATGTTCCCTTTATTAAGGGTTTATAACAGGGTTCATTAATGACTAAAAATTAATTTACAAACACATTATAAATCATTGTCATGTGGTTCAGACAACATGCATAAAAAGGTGATTTTCATGCAATACTTGCCAAGTGGTGAGCCATTTTACATCACATGTTATAAATTATTAACAACATTTATTCAATATTAGTAACTACTTTTAGATAACTATGTACATAAAGTGTATTATATTTATTATTATATTAATTATCTGGCTTTATCATATGATATATGCTGTGAATGCCCATTAAGAGTTGAAAGGTGTTTTTGCACATGATAAAACCATTCTTCTTACATTAACATGACAAGAAAAGTGATGACACATTACAGTAATGAATACAAACACAAAGCAACATGATACCTCATTTTAATCTCATGATAAGTCTATTTTTGCTGCATTGTGACATAAATCATTAATTAGGGCATTTTCTGTTTTTGATTAATACAACTATGAATAAGTGTATATATTAAGCATTTATAACATGTAAGTTCAAATGCTCAGTATTTGGCAAGTATTTCATAAAAGTTGCCCTTTTTACTCATGTTGTTATAACTGCATATCAGTGATTTATAATGCGTTTGTAAAAGACTTACTAGTCATTAATGAACCCATTTATTTACAGTTAAAAAAGGGATTCACATTTGTGGTTACCAAGGTTGGGGTATAAGTTAAGGTTAGGTTTAGGGTCAACAGTGTAATAATTTAAATGGAAGTACAATAAAACAACACATATAAAGCAGGCTACATTGTATCACATTATTTTGCACAATTATTAGGACATTTTTTAGTATTTCTCATCCTAGAGAGTGAAAATCATGCTCTAGCACATGATATATCTGTAAGCCATCTAATGGGCTGAGTGCTCTTTGTGACCGCTCATAAAATTGTCAACTGGAATGTATTTCAGACACCTTGATGCTTATTTTAAACATAATCAACTTCAAAAACATCTCCAAAGCCTATATGATCTATATTCATTCTCTTTGTATATAACATTTAAAGTGTGTCTCACATATCCTAACTCATCTGCATTAATCAAGTGTGCTATTATCTTAGTCAATCTGCAGGCAATAATTGGCTAAAATTTTTTGACCTGTTTTCTATAAATATATCAGTCTATGAGATGCATTCTTCTGGATCTTTTCCTACTTTATGTATTATTGTAATAACAGAGAAATTCCGAATACCATGTTCGGAATGCATATTCGTTCTTTTCGGTAACACTTTACAATAAGGTTGCATTTGTTAACATTAGTTAATGCTCAGTGTTGGGCAAGCTAAGCTACAAACTACTCAAGAGAAAAATTTGTTAAGCTAAGCTAAAAGCTACACTTCAGAGAAAGTAGCAAGTTACACTAAAAGCTACATGCCAAAAGTAGCTTGCTACATTTAAGCTACTTCATATTTTTTTCAACCGCAGATGCACGGAGCATACTGTCATAGACAAAGCATCTAAAAGACTTATTCACATGATGTTTATCAAAGCCATGGTACAGTATATTACAGTTTAGTGCAATACAGTATACAAGTATACAGTATGATGCAATATGTATGTGCATGTAAAAAAAAACAAAAAAAAAAACAAACATGTAAATTCATATTTATACTACTACCTCTACAAACATGTGTTCAATATGAAAAATCACTATTTTTACATGTTACTTTTCAGATTTAGACTACTACCTCTACAAACCCATGTAGAGCATAATTTCAGTTGGACATTCCTGTATAAAAGCTCTACGAACATACAGTACTATTCATCTATATATTCATCTATACAATACAGAAATACAGCAGCTAGACACAGAATTACAGGATATATCAGCAGAGGCCAAATATATTGTGTGTGTGTGTGTGTGTGGGCAGGTTTAAGTGGTTTACGAGGACTTTTTTTTAGGTTACAAACTGGTAATTACAAGGGTATTATGCTATAAATGTGGTTTATGAGGACATTTCTAGTGTCCCCATAATTCAAATCACTTAAAAAACATACTAAACAATGTTTCTTTGAAAATGTAAAAATGCAGAAAGTTTTTTGTGATGGTTAGGTTTAGGGGTAGGGTTAGGGTTAGGGGATAGAATATATAGTTTGTACAGTATAAAAATCATTATGTCTATGGAGAGTCCTCGTAATGATAGCTGTTCCAACATGTGTGTGTGTGTGTGTGTGCGATAGAGAGAGAGCACATCTGGGCAATAACAATGTGATTTCAGATGGTAATACCATGGTACTTTGATATACAATTACCATATTTATGTACCATTCTGTATTTGCATGGCGCTTCAAAGTACTTCAATGAATACCATTTTACTACCATGGTAACTTGATATATATGATTACCATATACATATACTATTGTATTTACATGGTGCTTCATGCTAATTAAAAAAATACCATGGTACTTTGCTATATGACTACCATATTCATATAGCCTACAATTGTATTAACATAGTGCGTCCAGGTAATGGTACATGTCCAAAAAAAACATGGTAATGCCATGGAAATGTTTATGTGTTTTCATGTAGGCTAATACCTGTTTTGATACTCTTTTGGTTGGAAAATGTATTTACCTGCAGAAGTCGTTTACATGCTGCAAATGTGTTGAACTTTATAAAGACCTTCTTCATCACTGGCAAACAATAGGATGCATTTGCAGGTTTCGTTTTATAACTGTCCCGGCTGTTTTGAACTGGGCCTGCTATAAGACATTAAAGGGGGATCACTTCTGCAAAATATTCAAATGGATACAGTGTATATCAAAACTGAAATAAAGTGTATGAATGACCAAATGACAACAGAAATTATTTTAATAAGTACATTTAACTATTTACAAACATATTTACAAAACTCAAATGCAAACAATAACAAAAATAAACAAAACAAACAATCCAAAAATGATGAATCGAGTGTGCTGTGAGAGTGTGCTTGGGAATGAGGTATGTCAGGTAAATGTAGCTGATGAATGAGCCAGTTCATGAGAATAAGAACAGTCTGTGGGTATGAGTAATGATGGTTAGATGTCCTCTTTGTCAGCCTTGTGTTCCTTATCGACAGTCCCTGGGCAGCCAAGTGTAGTCAAAGGTATCAGTGTTCTCAGAATATAATCCAAGAACAAAAAATCCTCTACAAAAGAAATATAACTAATCAAATTCCCTTTCACAGAACTCAAACATCTCCATAAAACATCCTAACTTTAACAATCTTATTTACAAAGAACAAATTTAACACAAACTCATCAACTTAAAGACATATAAAACAAGGCAAAAACATGAAATGCTATGTTGCTTGGAACTGCACCCAAGACTTTCACCCACTGTTGCACTTGTGTATATGGTTGAGAGACAATAAAGTGATTTGATTTTGATAGAAAGCAGTAGACATCATGAGGCAATCAAACTGAATCTGACTTCTACTACTACTTCCTGTATTTATACAAATCTGGAGTGCTAACTGAGACCCCTAGTGGCTAGGATGAGCATAACCCCCAACAACAATACAATATGCCATGTGACAGGCATGTGACTGTTACATATTCCCCCTCTCAGTTGGAAAAATTAAAAAAGTACCATGAAAAGGCTTAAAATTTTGAACATGAAAAGAATAAACATGATTAGGATCATCTAGAAACGACACAGAACAATTTACAGGACCTCTTAAGACATTTGACAATTTTTGCAGGACCTTTCCATTTTGCAGTGAGTTTTGCCATGAACCCATCACTAGCACGTGACAAAGGATGAGCGCAAACCCAAACCAAATCCCCAACCTGGTAGAGAGCTTGTCTTCTTCGTAGGTTGTAGTAGCATCTTTATTTCTCTTGGGCTCATTCTACATTCCTTTGTACGGTTCATATCAGCTGTTTGTATCTCTCCAGCACTGGGTATGCAGGACTGTCTGGGTCAGGAGGTTTGAGATTGGCTCTTTCCAAAAGGACCTTTCAACTTCCGACCTAACGCGACTTCAGCTGGAGTGAATCCCATGCTGTCTTGCCATACTGTGTGTCTGTCCAGTTCCCTGAGGCTGTTGACGAGGCTATCCAGTTCCCTGTAGTCATTGAGTCTGTCCAGTTCCCTGTGGTCTTTTAGCCTGTCCAGTTCCCTGTCGCCATCGATGAGCCTGTCCAGTTCCCCGTGGCTGATGACAAGTCTGTCCTGTTCCCTGTGGCCATCAACAAGCCTGTCCAGTTCCCTGAGGCCATTGACGAGCCTGTCCAGTTCCATATAGTCATTGAGTCTGTCCAGTTCCCTGTGGTCATTGAGCCTGTCCAGGTCCCTGTCGCCGTCGATGAGCCTGTCCAGTTCTCGTGGCTGACGACAAGTCTGTCCTGTTCCCTGTGGTCGTCAACGAGCCTGTCCTGTTCCCTGTCACCATTTACGAGCCTGTCCAGTTCCCTGTGGTAATCGAGTCTGTCCTGTTCCCAAAGTCAACACCAGAAGCCTCATCAGGCCCTGCTCCACTACCACATCTGTCTCGTCTGGTCATCCTACACCATCTGTCTCTGCTCCTATGTCTGAGTCTGCTCTGTCCCGTCCATTAGTTATCCCTGTCCCAGTACCTATTACGGTTCCTGTTAATGCCCCTGTCCTTGTTCCTGTGCCTGTCCCAGTATTTGTGCCTTTCTTTGTCCCCCATGTTCCTATCTCAGGTCCTGTGTCCACTGTTGGGCATTCACAGTCTGCTACAGACCCAGAGCTTTTAGAGTCCACTTTTAACTTTTAATGCAGGTCTGCAT
Organism: Myxocyprinus asiaticus; assembly: GCF_019703515.2. Lineage (NCBI taxonomy): Eukaryota > Metazoa > Chordata > Actinopteri > Cypriniformes > Catostomidae > Myxocyprinus > Myxocyprinus asiaticus. The sequence continues at coordinate 891,275 of NC_059348.1, read as the reverse complement.
GAGCCTGAGGTTCGTGCTGCTGTGGCCTCTCCTGAGCTCACTGACCCCAAGCCTTCTGTTGTTGAGTCTCCATCTGACCCTTTGGAGTCTCTGTAGTCCACATTCTAAGAGTCCAAGGGTCCCTCTGAGTTCAAGTTACCTGCACCTAAAATCTCCAATGTGTTCCCTATCTCTGCCGGTCATGTCTCTAAGTTCCCAGTCCCTACCACACATGAACACCCTGTCTTGGCCCCGCCGGACCCAAAGTCCCCCAAGTCTGATCCTGTGCTAAAGATTCCTGACTCTGCTCCCTCTGAGTCTGCTCCTGACCAAGAGACCCCTGAAACCAGTCCTGTTCAGGATACTTTGTCTGTTTTCAGTCTTACTGATCCACCAAATGCCCCTGACCACAAAAGAACACTTATGTGAGAATGTTGTTTGTTGACTACAGCTCAGCATTCAACACCATAGTGCCCTCCAAGCTTGATGAGAAACTCCAGGCTCTGGGCTTAAACAGCTCACTGTGCAGCTGGATCCTGGACTTCCTGTCAAGCAGATACCAGGTGGTTAGAATAGGCAGCAACATCTCCTCATCACTGACCCTCAACACTGGAGCCCCACAGGGCTGTGTTCTCAGCCCACTCTTGTATTCCTTGTACACACATGACTGTGTGGCAACACATAGCTCCAATGCCATCATTAAGTTTGCTGATGACATGACGGTGGTAGGTCTGATCACTGACAATGATGAAACAGCCTACAGAGAGGAGGTGCACACTCTGACACATTGGTGTCAGGAGCACAACCTCTCCCTCAACGTCAGTAAGACAAAGGAGCTTGTGGTGGACATCAGAAGAAAAGCCAGAGCACACAGTCCCATCACCATCAATGGAGCACCAGTGGAGAGAGTCAGCAGCTTCAAGTTCCTGGGTGTCCACATCACTGAGGAACTCACATGGTCCGTCCACACTGAAGTCGTTGTGAAGAAGGCTCATCAGCGCCTCTTCTTCCTGAGATGGCTGAGGAAGTTTGGAATGAACTGCCACATCCTCACACGGTTCTACACCTGCACTGTAGAGAGCATCCTGACTGGCTGCATCTCCGCCTGGTACGGCAATAGCACAGCACACAACCGCAAAGCACTGCAAAGGGTGGTGCGAACTGCCAGACACATCATCGGAGGTGAGCTTCCCTCCCTCCAGGACATATATACCAGGCGGTGTGTGAAAAAAGCTCGGAGGATCATCAGAGACTCCAACCACCCGAGCCATGGGCTGTTCTCACTGCTACCATCAGGCAGGCGGTATCGCAGCATCAGGACCCACACCAGCCAACTCCATGATAGCTTCTTCCCCCAAGCAATCAGACTTTTGAACTCATGATCTCCAACGATCAAATACATCAGCACTGCACTTTATTACTCTTACTCTTATATCTCACACCGGACTGTCATAAATTATATTATTATTATATTATATTCTCTCTTAACAACTTACTATCAAGCCTGAATGTCAGTACAGTACAATACAACCTACTGTACATTCTATATATACTATATATACATTTTTTATTGAATAATGTGTATCTATATTGTGTGTATTGTATACTGTACAGTGTATGTTATTATTTGTATATTGTGTTGTGTGTAATTATGTGTATATTAGACTTTAAATTGTGTTGTGTAAATTTGATGTTATTGTAAATTGGTATATGTCTCATCACTGTCACGACTGCTATGTTGATCGGAACTGCACCCAAGAATTTCACACACCATTGCACTTGTGTTTATGGCTGTGTGACAATAAAAGTGATTTGATTTGATTTGATTTGATGGTTGCTGAAAATTCAGCAGGACATTCAGGTTTTGTCTAGAAGTCTGGCTCTAGTCTGTTTTTTTGGGCATCAAGAGCCTTAAGAGGGGGACTATGTAACATGTCTAGTCATGCTTTTCCATGTTCCTTTTAGTTATGTCAGTTCATGTTATTCTGGTTTCATGTGTTATTGGTCTTGTCCTTTATTTGAAATTCGTCTTATCTTCCTGGTTCCTGTCTTTGTCATGTGATCATCCTATTGTGTCATGTATCCTGTTATGATTGGTCTTTGGTTCATTAGTCATGTCTTTTCATTGGTTCTTGTTTCATTGTCTTTATTAGTCTTGTTACCTTGTTTATTAGTTATTTTCTGTTCTTTTTTGTCATTGGTTGTCTTATTATCTGTTTTCCCTTGTTTGTGTATTTAACGCCTTCTGTTTTATTCTGTCTTTGTCAGATGTTAACATTGTATGCTGGTGTTTGGTGAGCTCTGTATTTTGTTCACCTTGTTTCTAGACTCATTGTTTATGGATATCTGTGTTGTATTTTTGTTCAGTCTGATTAAACTGCACTTGGGTTCCACATCATCTTTGCCATCGTTTTCATCTATTCCTGTCTTCAGCCTGCCAGAACATAACACTCACAGATAATAACTGATCTAATTTACTGATTTCTTCTTTTAATTTTTGCAATATTATCTCATTCCCAATTGTCTTATGTTTAAATTCTATATCTCTAATATTTTTTCGAATCACATTATTTTCCTATCAATTTGGTTTATATATATATATATATATATATATATATATATATATATATATATATATATATATATATATATATATATATATATTCTTTCTATACTAATTTTCTTTATATATTTCCACTTTTGTAAAAACCCTTTGTACAAAATATCATGAAGTTTCAGTAACTTTTTGTCACTATTATTAATAGCTATAGTAATAACAAGATGTACTTTAAATGCAGCATCTCTACAAAATCAATGATTATAATAACTACACAGTAGTTACATTTAATTAATTATTATTACTGAATAATTACTTATGTAAATACACTGTAACATGAACACTAAAATAAAGTGAAACCACACTTTCTGATTAAACTGTCATAGAAAGAAACCATATTTGTAATAGTGACCATGACAATAATACTTTATCATTATGACTGCGAGACCGTTTTTTTTTTTTTTTTGTAAAGCTAATTAAAGAATGGTAAGACACTTTTGAAACATAATTTCTTAAACACACAATCACAAACATCCATTCAGACTCTTTACAAGTCAATGGAAATATGCAAGCCATGTCAATATATTAATACCATACAGACGCTGGGCAGGAAGTCAGACCTCTACTTCCTGTAAAGTCTCCTTTTAGGTAACAGAGCCCCCTGGCCAGTCTCTCTCTCTTTCTCTGGAGCCAGCTCTGAGTTCATGCTCTACACATGTGTGGTCTTGCGGCCCCGGGGAGCGATCCCACAATCGCAGCCACACGTGTGCTGGACAGAGACGAAGTAGATCAACAGAGGGGGGTTTGCTGGCCTCTGAACGAGCTCCATAGACCTGACTTACTTTACAGTAACTCTCATTGAATGACTTGACTTTACTTGAGTTGATGTATTTTACACATCACCAGCATAACGCAACACTCACACACTTTAACTGCAGTGCAAGTAGACATATTTTGAATTGCAATAATACACCTTGCAGTTAAAGACAATTTGGTTTTAACCCAAACTATTGGTTACATTATGCATATTTCATAGTAATAAAGCTGAGCATTACAGATTCAAAAATATCATATTTTCAGTGCAGATATTTTGACCTTTAACCATACAAACAATTAGTAAAACTTACAATGATATTTCCTTTAAGGGTTTAAAAAGGGGTACATTAATGACCAATAACTCATTTACAAATGCCTCATAAATAATTGATAAGCAGTTATAACATCATGCATGTAAAGTTTGACTTTTATGCAATGCCTGCTAAATAGTAAGAAATTTTATCTCACATGTTATAAATGCTTATTAACACTTAATTACCATTAGCAATCATCAATAATGTATTCTAATGTAAAGTAGACACGTATACATAATTTATTAAGGAGCTTCTAACATTATAAACCAATGGACATAAAGTTAGTATAGTTTAATGTTCATGAATAAGTGTATATATTAGGCATGTATAACATGCACACTATTTGGTAGGTATTGCATGCAAGCCACCCTTTTAATTCATGTAGTTATAACTGCATATCATTGATTTATAATGCATTTGTAAATGGTTTATTAGTCATTAATGAACCCCTTTATAGACCCTTAACAAAGGGAACATTAAGGAAAGTTCGGATGTACATTTCATATATACTTTATTTATTTATTTATTTTTATCAACAAATTAATTGTAAACTTGAGAGGTGTATGTCGATACAAGTATATAAAAAGGAAGTTATTTCAGACTGAAAACTTCTATGTAAATAATGTTTTGGGTGGTAACCTAAAAAATGTGCTTCATGTGGTAACATCTAAATAAACTGGTTTGATTCAATTCATAAATGCTATTTATGTACTTAAATGTGCCTGACAAATTAGGTTACACCAACAAAAGTTACACTTTTATGGGTTAGTTCAAGAAAAAAGATTCTTCAGGTAACAATTGCAGGTTACCACTTTTTTCATAGTTTCTTGCAGTATATATCATAGTTTCAAAATATAATAATGACTGTAATTTGTATCTGTGATAGGCCAGTGATTGACAATGAGGTAAACAAACGATTTTGAATATTCGGACGTTTTGTTTGACATTTTAGTCGGAGGCGTGGCTGTGTTGTTTAAACACGCTATGAGACGCAGGCGAGGGAGACGAGCAGGCGCGCTGGTCAAACTCCATCGGCGGGGCTTTCGAACAATGCTGCCGAGCATTCATCTAGCGAATCTCCGCTCTCTCCCTAACAAAATGGACGAACTACATCTCCTCACCTGCACAAACAAGGACTTTTCAAACTCTGCTGCCTTGTGCTTCACAGAAACCTGGCTGAGTGAAGCCATTCCGGACAGCGCGTTACATCTGCCGGGCTTTCAGCTGTTCAGAGCGGATCGCATCGTGGAGTTAACGGGGAAAACGAGAGGTGGTGGAACATGCTTTTACATCAATGAAAGTTGGTGTACAGATGTAACAACATTAAAGAAGATGTGCTGTCCTAATTTGGAAGCGCTCTTTATTAACTGTAAGCCTTTCCCTTCTTTTCCTTGTTTATTTTGGTGAGTGTGTACATCGCACCAAACACGTGTTTGAATGCGCCGCTGCAACAGCTGACTGATCAAATCACAGACACGGAACAACAATACCCGGACTCAGTTATTATTATTCTTGGGGATTTTAACAAAGCAAACCTCATACATGAACTGCCCAAATACAAACAGCACATTTCATGCCCAACCAGAGACAGAAATATACTGGATCATTGCTACACAACAATAAAGGATGCATATCGCTCTATTCCTAGTGCAGCTTTGGGACTATCTGATCACTGTCTGGTTCATCTTCTTCCAACCTACAGACAAAAATTAAAATCTTCTAAGGCTGTATTAAAGACCGTAAAGAGATGGACCAACAAAGCAGAGCTAGAACTACAAGCCTGCTTCGATTGCACGGATTGGAGTGTTTTTGAGGCTGCAGACACCAATCTGGATGAGCTCACAGATACTGTTACATCATATATCAATTTTTGTAAGGATATGTGCATTCCAACTAGGACTTATTTAACATTTAACAACGACAAACCATGGTTTACAGCGGAACTCAGGCAGCTTCGTCAGGCCAAAGAGGATGCTTACAGAGTTGGGGATAAAGTCTTGTACAATCAGGCCAGGAACACACTGAATAAGGGAATCAGAGTGGCTAAAAGAAGATACTCTGAGAAGCTGGAAAACAAGTTTTCAGCTAACGACGCTGCATCAGTGTGGAGTGGCATGAAACAACTGGCTGACGACCTGAATGTGTTCTGCTGTAGATTTGAAAGGCCCAATCTCTCACCCCACACCCACTCTGACTTGCACTTCACACAAACACCAACACCTCCTGCAACCCCCCTCCTCCCCCCTCCTGCTACTCAACCTGCACTTAAGATCTGTGAAGATGATGTGAGCCACGTCTTTCGACAACAAAGGATAAGGAAAGCACAGGGCCCAGATGGTGTTTCACCTCCATGTCTTAGATCCTGTGCTAACCAGCTGGCCCCCATCTTCACACAGATCTTCAATAGATCACTGGAGCAGTGTGAAGTCCCATGCTACTTCAAATGATCCACTATCATCCCCATCCCAAAGAAACCAAAAATCACAGGACTTAATGACTACAGACCTGTCGCCCTGACGTCTGTGGTCATGAAATCATTTGAGAGACTGGTGTTGGCCCACCTGAAGAACATCACTGGACCCTTTCTAGATCCCCTTCAATTTACTTATCGAGCAAATAGGTCTGTGGATGATGCAGTCAACATGGGATTGCATCATATCCTGCAACATCTGAACAGACCAGGGACATATGCAAGGATCCTTTTTGTGGACTTCAGTTCAGCTTTCAACACCATCATCCCAGCTATACTCCAGAATAAATTACACCAACTCTTTGTTCCCATGTCTATTTGTCAGTGGATTACCAGCTTTCTGAAGGACAGGCAGCAGCTTGTGAGACAGGGGAAACTCACTTCCAGCACCTTTACAATCAGCACTGTGCAATCCCCACTGCTCTTCTCCCCCTACACCAATGACTGCATAGCCAAGGACCCCTCTGTCAAGCTCCTGAAGTTTGCAGATGACACCACTGTCATTGGCCTCATCCGAGATGACGATGAGTCTGTATACAGAAGGGAGGTTAAACAGCTGGCTGTCTGATGCAGTCAAAACAACATTGAGCTGAACACGCTCAAAACGGTGGAGATGATTGTGGACTTTAGAAGGAACACCCCAACACTGACCCCCCTCACCATTCTAAACAGCACTGTGGCAGCAGTGGAGTCATTCAGGTTCCTGGGCACTACCATCTCACAGGACCTGAAGTGGGAGACCCACATTGATTCCATTGTGGAAACGGCCCAGCAGAGGCTGTACTTCTTTCGCCAGCTGAGGAAATTCAACCTGCCACAGGCGCTGCTGATACAGTTCTACTCAGCAGTCATTGAGTCTGTCCTCTGCACTTCAGTAACTGTCTGGTTTGGTTCAGCTATGAAATCAGACATCAGAAGACTACAAAGGACAGTTCGGACTGCTGAGAGGATTATTGGTGTATGTATGTATGTGTGTGTCTGTACGTATGTGTATAATTATTTTTTATTTTTTATTATTATCTATGTCTTGCTGCTGTTTTTGTATTGTTTTTGTATTGTTGTACACTGGAAGCTCCTGTCACCAAGACAAATTCCTTGTATGTGTAAGCATACTTGGCAATAAAGCTCATTCTGATTCTGATTCTGAAATAAGATTCATAAATGAAGAAAATAAGGTTTTGTTGTTGTTGCTTTTTTGCAATTCAAATAATGCAAACTTTTCTCTTAGCGCCTGCATTAGGGTTAGTCTCTAGACTAAATATAAATAGCTTTATATAAAAATAATAGAAGTAAGTAATGCACACTCATTTAGATAGCTAGGTAAACGTATATGCGTGTGTAAATAATATCTATGCCGTCCTTTCCACAGCAGGTGTGACAGCCATCGGGGTGGGCTCTCTGAGGGGGCAAAGTGCACAGGGGCAGGGCAAGTGGGCAAATTACAAAAACAAAAGTAAATAATAATTTAAGACATGCTAGCTTGTCTTTAATCTAATATCTCTGTTCCTATTGACAGACAGGTGAGCTACCATGCAACTAATCACATTGGAATAAGTGTAAATGTAGGTGGTTATGTAATACAAGTGTTAAAATGTTTCATTTTTCAAATGATGCGTCAGAGTAAAAGTGTTTCGATATCATAGCATAAGTGTTTATAAAGTCATAATCAGCCATTGTAGTCATGATTTGTGTGAATGTGAATAAAACAAACAGTTGTTGTAGCACTTTTAGTGTTCATTTTACCAGGAAACTGTGGTGAAACATAAAACGAGTCAGTTTGCAAAAATGTAGTCACAGTAACATTCATTCTATGAGACCAGGACTGCGTTTCCCAAAAGCATTGCAAGCTTAAGTTGATCGTAGAGACCACTGGGTTTCTAAGATCTACTTGACTTACGATGCTTTTGGGAAACGCAGTCCAGGTTGGTAAAATGTTTATTGAAGTTGACTGAATCTGTCCTGTAACCTGTTAGATAAACTCCAAGTTGCTGTGTTTTCCCTCGAGACATCCATAAATATGCAAGTTTAGAAAGGAAAAACTTCTATATTTGCATCACATTTGAAAAGAATTGCAAAAGTTCATTAAGAAATTGTTGGAATTTCATTAAAAAATGAATAAAAAAAGTTAACCTAAATAAACTCTTCAGGTCATCCTGGATCAGTGTTTAAATTCTTTCAGCTACTTTTCACGCTGGTTGGTTATAAACCCATGACTCAGTTCTAACTCTGTTCTAAAAATCACGCCTTTTGTTTGAGACTGTGTGTAGCAGAGCCCATTCATCTTTCAATTACTCAGTGACATCCTACAAATCCTCATCCAGAGCTAATGGTTTCATAAACGTTGGCTTGACCGTCGTATATCTGAGAGCCGGCTGCTACCCAGAGACCCTGTCCTCGTACAACAAATGTGTTTGCTGTGCAGACTGTTGACGTCCGTCTGGCATCCAGAGCAGATGTGTGCGAGGAGATCTGCTGTGGAGAAACGAGAAACCAAGAAAAGATCCTGTTGCGATACAGATTAACTGGAGGACATTAAAAGCTAACCAGGAGCTAGTAGCCCATTAGCACAGCCATTACTGCTGAATTGTGGTTTATTTGAACATGCAAACGGCCAAGTAATGAGTGAACATGCATATTGATTCTAATGATTCAATGATTGAAGTTGCCTCTGAGAAAGATTGTCATGGATTTACAGATTGCTAATCTATAAAATGTGTTTGAAATAATGTGATTATGTAGACTGTTCTAATTCTAATACGTTAACAGGATTGAATTCTGATAATATAGCTATCACAGAATTGTTATTATTACAATTTGTCCCTAACATAATTTATTGAGACTCAGTAATGTTACCATTACATTATTAAAGGAGACCAGGGCTAGTTGTCACACTGGAAAGTTATCATAAGGGCTATATCTCAGTATCAATCAGATTTGGACTCTAAAGTCCAATTGCACAAATTTGTGTTTTTCAAAGCAGTGCTTTTGTATGTTGGTTTCAAACACCTACTTTTGTCTTGAATTAGATGGGGTTTTTTTGTGTGTGAATTCTACACTGCAAAAAAAAAAAAAAAAGAAAAAAAAAAGAAACGATTGTTTTCTCAACAACTATAACATATAAAAAGCTTCTAATTTTTTTTAGCTTTAATTTTCATTAATGTGCACAAAACAAAATATAAAAATATATATATAAAAATGTAAATTTAACATGAACTTAGAGAGTTACATAGAGTAATAAATAACTGCATGTTCCTTGAACTTCTTTAGCTTACAAATCTTTAAAATTCCGATTTTAAGTACTACTAACTCAAACGATCAAGTACAGAACTGAGGTCGTGGGGAATACCCGTAAGCCCTTGAATAATTTAAGCTTGTGTGTTTGGTCAAAAAAGAACTTATGTGGGTATTTAATTAGTTGTTGTAAAAAATTTATAGAGATTTTAGCTATTTTTAGTATTATTGCTGAAAAACTACTATAAATGTTCATTTGAAACAACTTGCTATTAGCTGCTAAATCAATTTAATGTGGTATACATTTTAAAGTACACTGGCAGCCAAAAGTTTGGAATAATGTTCAGATTTTGCTCTTATGGAAAGAAATTCAGTTGAAAGGCATTCAACTGATCACATTGTATAGTCAGGACATTAATAACGTGACAAATAACTATTACAATTTAACTTCTTAAACTACTTCAAAGAGTTCTCATCAAAAAATCCTCCACATGCAGCAATGACAGCTTTGCAGATCCTTGGCATTCTAGCTGTCAGTTTGTCCAGATACTCAGATGATATTTCACCCCACACTTCCTGTAGCACTTGCCGTAGATGTGGCTGTCTTGTCGGGCACTTCTCATGCACCTTACAGTCTAGCTGATCCCACAAAATCTCAATGGGGTTAAGATCCATAACACTCTTTTCCAATATAAGGCCTGCACCCCTGAGTCTTCTCTTTACTGTTGTAGATGAAACTGGTGTTGAGCGGGTAGAATTCAATGAAGCTGTCAGCTGAGGACATGTGAGGCGTCTATTTCTCAAACTAGAGACTCTGATGTACTTATCCTCTTGTTTAGTTGTACATCTGGCCTTCCACATCTCTTTCTGTCCTTGTTAGAGCCAGTTGTCCTTAGTCTTTGAAGAATGTAGTGTATACCTTTGTAAGTAATCTTCAGTTTTTTTGGCAATTTCAAGCATTGTATTGCCTTCATTCCTCAAAACAATGATTGACTGATGAGTTTCTAGAGAAAGCTGTTTCTTTTTTGCCATTTTTGAACTAATATTGCCCTTAAGACATGCCAGTATAGTATTGCATACTGTGGCAACTCAAAAACAAACACAAACTGTGTTTGATATAATGGCAAGTGATTTTCTAGTTCCAAATTAGCAATTTAGCATGATTACTCAAGGATAAGGAGTGATGGCTGCTGGAAATGGGGCCTGTCTAGATTTGATCAAAAATGACTTTTTTCAAATAGTGATGGTGCTGTTTTTTTACATCAGTAATGTCCTGACTATACTTTGTGATCAGTTGAATGCCACTTTGGTGAATTAAAGTACCAATTTCCTTCCGAAACAGCAAAATCTGTACATTATTCCAAACTTTTGGCCACCAGTGTAATTAAAGTTGAATGAACTGATACATTTGTGTCTATCTAACAAAAGGTTCCCTATCTGTCACTCACTCGATGTTGTGTCAATGTAGTGACACTAGGGGTCACCCTTGGGAGCCCCAAACACCTCTGATATTTGAAAAAATACCAATGGGAATTGGCGAGTGGAATTTGCATGCCACTCCCCCGGACATACGGGTATAAAAGGAGCTGGTATGCAACCACTCATTCAGATTTTCTCTTTGGAGCCGAGCAGTTCTATTCATTGAGCTGAATTCTCCGCGATTCTCATTCACCTCCTATGCTGGATTCTATGGCGCATTTCAGCGGCTTCTCCCCCTCTGCAGTGCAGAGAACGCCCCTGGGTGCTTCGGCAGAAATAACTACAACAAAAAGTGTATATTCTAATTAAAGAGTATATTTTTTCGTCTAAAAGAGTGGCACACATGGAACGTCTTTTTAAAGATGCCTTTCCATTTGCTTGTTATTCCTGGTTGCGGTCGTTATCTCTCAGCTTCTGACAGCCACGATCGCTGTCTTACGTGTCTGGGCGCTGCCCATGTGGAGACATCATTCGTGGATGGGTCTTGTCCTCACTGCGAGAACATGACCATGGCAACGTTGCGGTCGCTGCTTGCCTTCGTGAGAAAGCAAGCCACCCCAGCGGCTCCCCGCCTCAGTCCTTCTATCTACAGGTATGAGGATGCAGCGGTTAGCACTGGGGGCGATTTGGGGACCTCAATGGAAGCACCTCTGCCGGGTATCCCCCCACGGACCTCCCATTCCTCAGCACGCTCGCTTGCCCCGGTCGGGCTCTCAGATGAGACCACCGGCTCGTCTCAGAGTGAGGGGGTGCGATAGAGCCTGTCCCTTCGGCCGAGATGGACGAGCCCATTCTACCAGGGGTGTGGCGGCTTCCTGGGCCCTGACCAATGGTGCCTCTCTAGCAGACATCTGCAGAGCAGCGGGCTGGGCAACACCTAACACCTTTACGAGGTTCTACAATCTCCGGGTTGAGCCAGTTTTGTCCCATGTTTTGTCAAGTACAAACAGGTAAGTTCCGGGACAGCTGGCCGGGTGTACCTCTTGCGCATAGCACCTTTCCCTCCCTTGAGGTGAAGACGTGCGCTGTTGACTCCAGTAATGTTCACAAAGTGGTGATCCCTGGATGACTTTCCTCCTTAGCCCTGTGACAGACGAGTTTGCGGAGAAACTCGCTGCTGGCCCAGTACATGTGCTAACTAAGCCCTGTACTGGGGTAGGTGCTCCACATATGCTGGTTCCCCATAGGTGACCCCATGTGATGTATATTTGCCGCTAAATTGTTTCCCTGTTGGTAAACTGTGTCTTTCTCTGCCCCCGGTCACCGTGTTTGTAGAGTTCCTCCCCTCTCGGGTAGGACCTACCATGGGACTTCTCCACATGACATACTTCAGTCAAGACTTGGTAAGACCATGTGACGTAATTCCACTCAAAATACCCCCCTTCTCTGGGCGGGGTGTGGTCTCCGTGGTGTCTTCCCCTTGGGAGTGATACCCCCCAACATAGACATTTATGGGCCCCCAGTCGGTTAACATATTCCACTCTTTTTGGGGAGAAAAGAGAGGAAAAGAAGCCACGGCTGGGCTAGCCTGTCCCTATTTTTTGGGCAGTCGACTTGTTCCCGAAGGACCATTCGATGCCCATAAGAGCATTGGGGGAGGTTACGTGATGGCCTGGTGCGCTGGCTACGAGGCACAGAGAGGTCTGCCATCTCGCACTGCCAGTCCACGTAACACAGTTCAGCTAGTTGTGGCATTTTGTATAGGGACCCCTAGTGTCACTACATCGACACAATGTCGAGTGAGTGACAGATAGGGAACATCCTGGTTACTTTCGTAACCTCCGTTCCCTGATGGAGGGAACGAGACGTTGTGTCCCTCTTGCCACAACACTGAACTACCAACTGAAATGGCCGGGACCTGGTCTCGGCTCCTCAGGACAAAACCTGAATGAGTGGTTGCATACCAGCTCCTTTTATACCCGTATGTCCGGCGGAGTGGCATGCAAATTTCACTCGCCAATTCCCATTAGCCTTTTTTCAAAGATCAGAGGTATTTGGGGCTCCCAAGAGTGACCCCTAGTGTCACTACATTGACACAACATCTCGTTTCCTCCATCAGGGACCGGAGGTTACGAAAGTAACCAGGACGTTTTCTAGTTGTGCTGACATAAAATGACCATAAATTGAATTTACTTGAAATTCTTTCTTTTTTTTTATTTTTATTTTTTATTTTTTTTTTTTTGTACATTCAAGTCTCAAGTCTAGTTTTTACTGAAAGGTTTAAGAGTGTTCATAGGACAAAGGTATTTTTTATGAAAATCACATTTGGGCATGTTTTCACATTTGTATCGGGGCGGGTTGTTACATGTGTTTTTAATGCCATAGCTTTATATAGTTTTTCATTTTCAATATTTGTTTGCCAAAATAATGTTTAAATATTTTTATAAATTATCTTTTCCATTGTTGTTGTTTTAATGAATCGTTTTTAGCTTCATTTAATTGTCTTACTTTGTAAATTTGCCAGAAAAGCCTATAATAGTGAGTTCAGTGTGTTCACATGAAACCTGTGCCACTGGTTTAATGGCAGGATCCATTGAGACAATTTACCCCATGTAGTGTGACAGCATACCCCAGGTCAGCTTGTATTGAATTTAACTGTATCTTTTTTTCTGGGAATTAACAGTAAAATGTTCATTCGATTTTTCTGTTTTATTGTCTGCCAGGAAAACAATGTTTAGTGTATACACTTGAAAATGTATAGCTCCATTCAATAAGATGCACAGTCATTCATATCTGCAGCACAAACTGTGCAGGAGGAGAAATCCACCAAAATGTAATATGTACTGTAGGGTTAGGGGTTCATTCAAATTACGCACCTATATATGAGCAACAATAATAGTGATGTTTGAATTAGCAAAATAAAATTAAAACTACAGTATACTGTGCAGGGCTTTACTGGTTGTTTAGATCAGTGTTACTATCAGAAATAATAGGTGATTATTTCTTTAGTTATTAATTAATATTTAAATTAATTAATTGAATCTAACTCATTAAAACCTCATATGGGGCTCCAGTAAATGTAGTGCGCTACGTTTAGGAGCGGGTTTGGTTATTAGCAATAATTAATAATTATCAAAGATAAATATTAATTATTAAAATCAATAGAACATTGATGAGAATCAATGCTAGCTTTTTCTAATCCTTTAAATCAACAATTATCAAAGATAATCATTAATTGTTAACATCGATGAACCATTAATTAAAATTAACACTAGCTTATTGATCATTCAAATTCAACAATCATCAAAGATAATTATCAATTATCAAAAATCAATAGAATATTAATAAGGATTAACATTGACGGGGCACCACCCTGGAATCAGGGACTAATAACCAGACGGTATAACAGTCTCAATATTAGATTGTTTTCTTAGGAAAATCGACATCCGAAGAATATCGATTTTCGGGAAAAAAACAATGAATGAAGGCTTGAATCCGAGCAATGACATCCCGTCAGCATGACACAGGTGTATGCAAAACAAACAAAACACTTCTCTTTATAATATAACTTTAATATAACTATAATATTCTTTAATGGATAAACTCAGTTTGCTGGTCTCACCCGCGATGGCGGAAAGGCACAACAGCCAAATGTGGTTGGACCACAATTCAGCAAATCAAATTCGTGCTAATTAATACCCTGAGTATTAATAATGAACGGACATGGCGGTCCGTAAACTGTAAAGCAAAAACCTTTAAACACAAGAATAACACACTATAGTATTCTATCTCTGCCCAGACATAAACCTCTTACTTGAATCGCATGAGGATGCAGAATGTGTGTTCATCCATCCTTTAACTCAGACTCGGTTCCTCGAGGCTTGTGTGATGACGGGAGGCCGTTTCCTTGAAAGAAAGAAACACAGCCAGACCACAGATAAGAAATTAATGTTTGCCAGCTACCTGGCTATTTGGTGTTTTTTTGTTGTCAAGCATTAAATTGGAAAAAGTAGTTAATATTTTGCTGCTGTGTCCTATTTTTCAAAGGTACATGTTTTCAGACATTTCTGCTAGCTACTGTAACTAAGGTATAAGGGGGGCCCACCAAGTAGGATTTCACTTAGGGCCCCCATATGTGCAGAAAAGGCCCTGAGTATAGAGTATATAGTTAAAGTAAGCTCTGTGGAAATATCAGTGGACCTGAGGATAAACAGACATGTGCTGTGTGAAAAAGGGAAGCTAGAAATTCTCATTTCCTGTGTGCAGGAGTGAATTCTGCCGTGAGGGAGGCCAGACAGTATGGCGACCTGCCACAATCAGCCACCACTCCCCTGAGATGCCCCTGCCCTGTGTCTACCCTCTACCTCACTCTCTTTCCCTCTGTCTGTCTATCTCTCAACTGAGCTTTGAGCAGCACACACAGCTGTATGAGACTCATCCTCCTCTGCCCCATCACTCCTCATGCAATAAAGCTCACATTGCGACCCTGGTAATAAATTAATTAAACATGTAAAATATTTATTTATTATTTTATGATCTGCAGTTTAGCTGCAATTGTTTTGGCAATACAAATTGGCCATTATGTGTCATTAGGGTTCACACGTCTGAATGCATGTGGTCTGCGATCCTTCAGACATTACTGTTATGCATCTGTAATGGATATAATGACATGGGCTTGGGAACATTTCAGTAAACCACTGAAAAAAGTCACAATTCGCCACTGCATCCACAGATGCAAGTTAAGGTTTTAATATGCAAAGGAGAAGCCGTACATCAACACTGTCCAGAAGTGCTGCCGACTTCTCTGGTCTCATCTTAGATGGAAAGTAGAACAGTGGAATCAGTGGGTTTTGTAGTCTGACGAGTCCACATTTCAAATAGTTTTTGGAATAAAACAGCCTTTGTGTTCTCTGTGCAAAAGAGAAAAAGGTATGATGTGTAAAAATGTTCGAGCAACATATACTGCCATCCAGCAAGTCTTTTCCAGGGACGTCAATGCATTTTCCAGCAGGACGACTTCAAACCACATACTGCCCGAATTACTAGTGTATGGCTGTGTAAGTAGAGAGGGCAGATGCTAGATTGGCATACCTGCTGCCCTGATCTGTCTCCAATTGAGAATGTGTGGAGCATTATGAAGCACACAATATGGCAATGAAGACCCCATAAAATTGCACAGCTGAAGACCTACATAATGGATGAATGGGGGAAAATTCAAATTTCTAAACTTAACAAACTTGTGTCTTGAGCACCCAAATGCTTAATAAG
Source organism: Myxocyprinus asiaticus (assembly GCF_019703515.2). Classification (NCBI taxonomy): domain Eukaryota; kingdom Metazoa; phylum Chordata; class Actinopteri; order Cypriniformes; family Catostomidae; genus Myxocyprinus; species Myxocyprinus asiaticus. Next base: position 875,221 of record NC_059348.1, on the reverse strand, counting down.
TGTTATTAGAAAAAATGGTGATGTTATATAATGGTACACACTTGACTGTGCCATCTTTTTTGGAACATGTTGCAATCACCTGATTTGAAATTACTGTAGATTTTCATAAAATAATAATAATAACAAACAAACAAACAAACAAACAAACAAAAAACATTAAATTAACAAGGTAAAATATCAAATCATGTGTTTTTATAGTGTTTTCATTATAGCACAGGGTGAAGAGAATTTACAAATCACATTTTTTTTTTTTTTTTTTTTTTTTAGCATTTTCTATACTATTTCCAACTATTTCAGAATTGGGGTTGTAAATAAACTTGCTCACAAAAACAGTTAAAATGTCATATACTGTATTATTCTTGTCTAATTACAATGCCAGTACAGGTGAATAAGTTACTAACATATATTATCACTATTCTGTGTGATGAATTTACTGCTGGTAATGCTGATACACACTGTTTGCACAATGTGTAAATGTTCACATTATAAGAAGGTATACATGCATATATGTATGTACAGGAATGTGTGTGTAAACATTGTTATGCTTGTGTACCTATGTGCAAGTGAAAGTATGCATGTGTGTATGTGTAGTTCTGTGCATGTGTGTGTGCATGTGTACCCCAGCACATCTGGCCTTTATATCAGGGCTTTAATTAATCCTGAGTGAAGGCCAGGCAGTGACAACTCAACTGGGCAGACTCCAGCCCTGGACAGGTCTTGATTTATGATGTTCGAGCCCCAACCAACACTGATTTATTTAAGAAAGAGACTAAGGGAGGGAGAGAGAGAGAGAGAGAGAGAGAGAGAGAGAGAGAGAGAGAGGCCAGGCAAGCAAGGAAGGACAGAGTCTTGGTGTGGAACAGGAAGGTACTGTTTGCTGGAGGGGAGAAGAAAAAGAGGGAAAGAGAGGACAAAGAGAGAGAGAGAGAATGGCCCCCATTTACAGCGGCATCAGATACATGTACTGTACATGCCAACATATACAAGCAGCTTTCCTTTAACACAAGAACTGGTGGAGAGGAAATCATATATCTTGACTGTGGGCACAAGATGCCTATTCTTTAAAATATACCTTAAGTTCATATTCTTTCAACTCTACACATTTCCTTATGTTTGTTATTCATAAACTACATTTGCATTTCTACAAAGGAAATAGCAGTGCTTGCAAGGCAGCATAAGAATAGAGTTCGTCCTGGTTACTTTCGTAACCTCCATTCCCTGATGGAGGGAACAAGATGTTGTTTCGATGTAGTGACACTAGGGGTCGCCCTTGGGAGCCCCAAACACCTCTGATCTTTGAGAAAAGTGCTATGGGAATTGGCGAGTGGAATTTTCATGCCACTCCCCCGGACATACGAATATAAAAGGAGCTGTCTTGCAACCACACATTCAGGTTTTTTGCTGAAGAGCCGAGACAAGGTCCCAACCATTTCATTGGGTAGTTCTGTGTTGTGAACCATGACGTAACCTCCCAAAAAATGGGGACTGCCCAGCCGCGGCCTCTTCTCTTTCTTCTCCCCTTCTCCAAAGCAGACAAAGAGCTGCTCAGAGTGTCTAAAGCTCTACGTGCGATCCAAATAGATGCGCAAAGCACTCACCGGACACAGCAATGACAAGGCTGGGTCTGTCTCCTCCTGGGGCAGCACTTGCTGGTTCACCACCTGATCCCGAAACGGGGTCATGGGAATCTTGGACACATAGCCTGGTCGGGGTCTCAGTACCACGTGAGAGTATCCCGGACCGAACTCCAGGCACGTGTCGCCAACAGAGAATGCCTGCAGGTCCCCTACCCTCTTGATGGAAGTGAGCGCAGTCAGGAGGGCAGTCTTCAAGGAGAGTGCCTTTAGCTCAACTGACTTCAGGGGCCAAGGACGCCATATGCCCCAGGAACCTCTGAAATTGTTTAAGTGGGATTGTTTAAATGCCTTCAGACAGTTCAGCACAGACTGCGTGCGCTCGCTCATGAGGCACATCACCATAGAGACTGAGTCTAACTGCATGCCGAGAAAAGAGATGCTCTGAACTGGGGAAAGCATGCTCTTTTCCCAGATGACCCGAAGCCCCAGCAGGCTGAGGTGGCTGAGTACCAAGTCCCTGTGCGCACACAACAAATCCCGAGAGTGAGCTAGAATCAGCTAGTTGTCGAGATAGTTAAGGATGCGGACACCCACTTCCCTTAGCGGGGCAAGGGATGCCTCTGCGACTTTCGTGAAGGTGCAAGGTGACAGGGACAGACCGAAGGGGAGGACCTTGTACTGGTACGCCCGGCCCTCGAAAGCAAACCGCAGAAAGGGCCTGTGTTGAGGTAAAACCGAGACGTGGAAGTACACGTCCTTCAGGTCGACCGCTGTGAACCAATCTTGATGCCGGACGCTCGCTAAAATGCGTTTTTGCATCAGCATCTTTAAAGGGAACTGTGCAAGGTCCGGTTCAGTACTCGCAGATCCAATATTGGCCGCAACCCACTGCCTTTCTTTGGTACGACGAAGTAGGGGCTGTAAAACCCCTTCTTCATTTCGGCAGGAGGGACAGGCTCAAGCCATGCCCCCAAGCTCCGGACGTACTGGCAGGTGGAGCCTCGTGGCGGGGTGGGGCCTGAGACGCCACGTTGGGGAGGCTCAAGCCCTGAACTTGTGGCCATGCTGAGTCTGGGTATATCGAAGCACTTACCTGGCTCCATATACTCACCATAGGACCGGTCTGGGGGAGGAGGAGAATCATCCTCGCGGCCTGTCACAACCGTCCTGGCGTGGGTTCAATTATGCCACAGCGGGCACAAGTGCACCGCAACCACCTTATCCACCTGGGGAATCGCTGAGTAACCCTAGCAGCACCACCGTCGAGGGTGAGAAGTGAGAGCGGAGGAGCCCATAAATCAGGTCCGGGCAGTGAAAGGTGCCCGCCATGATCTTGTGAGCTCATCATGCACTTCCGGGAAGAAAGGAACCGGGGCGGGGCGGGGCACAGCCGTGAGCGGCGCTCTGAGCCCAGGAACCAATCATCGAGCTGCGAGGGTTCAGGAGGGAGTGGAGGGTTCCACTCCAACCCGACGCTCGCAGCCGCCTGGGCAAGCATGGCCACCAGCTCTGCGTCGGCCTGCAACTGGGTGACCACACCCGAAGGTGGGAGCCCAGTCGAGTCCCCATCATCAGACTGGACGAGCCCAATCTCCAATGCTGCGATCGACAGCTCATCCTCTTTGCGAGCCCCAAATGAGACCGCAAACTCACCCTGAGACGAGCTGGTGGAACTTGACTGGGGTGAACGAGCGTGCTGGGGAATGAGAGGTCCGTGGGGGCATACCCAGCGGAGCGGCTCCCATTGGGGTCCCCAAATCGCCCCCAGTGCTAACCGACGTGGCCTCAAACCCGAAGGTAGAAGGCCCACTGCGGGGAGCCGCTGGGGTGGCTTTCCCTCTGAGGAAGGAAAGCTGTGACCGTAACGTTGCCATGGTCATGTTCTCACAGTGAGGACATGACCCGTCCATGAACGCTGTCTCCGCGTGGGCAGCGTCCAAGCACGTAAGACAACGATCGTGGCCGTTGGAAGCGGAGAGGTAACGACCGCAACCAGGAATTATACACAAACGGAAAGACATCTTTAAAAAGACGCTCTCCATGAGTGCCACTGTTTTAGTAGGAAAATATACTCTTTTATTAGGAAGAATATACTCTTTTAGCTGCTGAAGCGCCCAGGGGTGTTCTCTGCACACCACCGGTACAAGAGGGGGAGAAACCGCTGTATTGCGCCCGTTAATCCAACAGCGTTCGAGGTGAATGGATCGGCTGAGGAATTCAGCTGGCTGAAACACAACCGCTCGGCTCTGAAGAAAAAATCTGAATGAGTGGTTGCAAGCAAGCTCCTTTTATACCCGTATGTCCGGGGGAGTGGCATGCAAATTCCACTCGCCAATTCCCATTGGCCTTTTCTCAAAGATCAGAGGTGTTTGGGGCTCCCAAGGGCAACCCCTAGTGTCACTACATCGACACAACATCGAGTGAGTGACAGATAGGGAACAGGTTTTAGGTACGTTTAGGTTTTAGGCTTTGTGTAAATGACACACAGCAATCAAGCCACTTTACAGTTGTCATGACACTGAGCACAAATCTTGTTTTCTGTCAGGCAGGCACAAAAATTGGCAAACCCAATCGGAATTCAATATACAAATATGACAATGACATCATCACCAGTGTTGGGTAACATTACTTACAAAAGTAACTACTTAGTTTTTTTATGGAGTAACGCAAAATTCTAACTTAATTAACTAAAAAGTTACTTTTTATGGAAAGAAATGTGTTACTTTACTTTTGAATTACTTTTTTCAAACCGCCATTCTCTCTTCTGCTGTGCATTCAATACAAATACAAAAGATATGTAGAGACATTACAGGTCATGCTAGCAACTGTACAACACTCTTGCCAAAACAACAGTAAACAAACAGATATTTAGAAAGTCTACAATCAGTTGGTCTTCACGTCATATTTATAATAAAGAATCAACAACAGGAATATTCATGATTTTATTTTTCCATCAACATGGCAGCAAACATGAATAACGAAGAATATCCACTGTCTTATTTAAAGTAAGAAAAAATCCAACACTAGAACCTGCATCATATATGTCATCATGTGCTGTGCCCATCGACAATGCTAGTCAACTTGAGATGTTTTTCAGAAGTCAGGATAGAATTCAGTGGGGAATGCCAACCTAGCATGTTCAAGGAATAAGTCAAATGAATAAAATAATATTTTTCACTAAAGTCATTGCATGCTTGTTTTGAGCTGATCCAAAGTGCGTACAGACGCCACTGGACGATCGCATACAACTGCAAACGCTCATGTTGATACAACTTGAATGGAATTTTTAATGCTGCCAAAATGTCTACAAAACTTTGTTTCATGAATCAAACTACTTGTTTATTAGAGAACAAAAATGTCAAATATTTGAGAAATTAAGACATTTTGTCTGCATACACAAACCATGTAGTACGTTGTTCGCTGCTGCTGATCCAGAGTCAGCTTTTCTCATCCCATTCTCACAGTTAAGGGGAGCTGTATCACGGAGCAGTTTGGCTGCATAAGTCAGTGAATTGAGCGAGTATTTCACCCTGTGTATCATGTCATGGCCAGTGGAAGACTAGTCTAATAATCCCTCTGCCTAAACGCGTTTAATGATTTTTTAATGCAGCGTGTATTTACACATGAATCAATCACATTTCACTCAACAGAATGTTGAATGTTAAATGCTTTAACACAGAGCAGTATGAATGCAAACTGATCCTAGAGAAGTAGTTAGGTGCAGGTTTAAAACAAAGCAATTCGGATGCACAGTTAGCGATCATTTCATGCTGTATGTATCTGCATAATCATGCCGTGGCCACAGGAAGACTTCTCCTGAATTATGCTGTTATATTATACAACAAAAATTTGTGTTTACACACTTTTAAATGCAGCTTACATGAATCAGTCGCGAGAATTAAAGTATCACTTACCCGAATGTTAAATTTTTAACAAAATGTTGCCTTACAAGGACACATTTCTTAACTCTTGCTATGATTGTCATGACAATGGCAAAGTTTATGATGGCTGCTCATTTAAGCTCCAGTGCTCAATCCACCACTGCAAATGATGAGTACAACTGGATTCCACTGAAGCGTTCAGATTTACATTCCTTTACCAGCAATGTTTTGCCATTTTTAAAACATAAATCTCAGGGTGGGCTAAAAGAAGACTTGTTGTGCTCTGCCCATCACTGATAAGCATGGCTTATACTCTCTAGAACTACAATACCCATCAGGCGCACACTACAATGCCCATCATGCACACACATACTACAACTTCATTGAACATCTCTAGTAAGCCTCCCACTCTCTAGAACTACAATACCCATCATGTGCACACATAATGCAACTTCATTGTGTGCATCTCTGGCAATTAAGCCTCCCACTCTCTAGAACTACAATGCCCATCATGCCCCTCCTTGAAGTTTTCACACTTTTATTTCTGATTTATCACAATACGGGTAAAGGAGAGGTGTACAAAAGCAATGCGTTACTTATTTAAAAAAATAACTCTTTATTTTTATTTTTATTTTAGATATTATGGTCTAAAATAAAAAAAATATTGCGTTACTTTACTCGTTACTCAAAAAAGTAGTCTGATTACCTAACACACATTACTTTTATCATGTTACCCCCAACACTGATCATCACTGTTGGTTTTGAATGGCAAGCTTTCTAAAAAATGTGAGTCAATGGGAGATTTTTGGTCAATTTCTTTAAAAAAGTGTACAGTTTACTAAAACCAAAAATAAATAGCATATCTAAGACTGAAATTATGTAAAAAAAAAAAAAAAAACGTTGAATATCACATGACATGGTCGCGACGATCATACAGATATAGGTAAGTTTGCATGAGCACGGCAACTCTGCACGCCATGTTGACTGATCTCGACTGAGTGAAGAAATCAATCAGAAAAAGATGTTGGCATCACCCTAGCACCGGGTCACACCCACCGATGGCATGGACCAATGGCAGTATGGAGGTCTTTAGCAGCCTGTACAAAATTGTCCTGCAATTTTGCGCTAACTAGCTGTTTCAAACCACCACAACAAACTGCCACCACAACATGACATCACGCCCGTTTGTTCTTCGATATCACCAGAAGTATATTGCCGCCTTTACTCTCAATTCTGCAGGCCTCTCCTCTCCCTTTCTCCTGTTGTATGTCACAGTCCTTACCTGCTCAGAAGTGTAAGAACCCTGCCAGAAAACAAGAAACTTTTAGTCAGCATAGGGAATGGGGATTAACACTCTGTCACCAGGGTGGCTCTCACTTGAGTAAAGGTCTGTTTTATGTGTTACAATCTGAGCTTCTTGCACATGTTGGCATTCTAACTGTATAAACCTGTCAATGCACCACACTTACTTGATGATGGAGCGATGAGTAGACGGTTGCTGCTCCTAAATGCTGAACCCAGTGCTTTCGACCCCTTGAATGCAAAGTGGAATGTGCTGCATGGTATCAAGAGATCCCTCTCTCAACCCTCCAGTCGAGATCTCATGAGACAGGAGTTCTAGTGTCCTATTTGCAATAAAAAGGACTGGCATGTTTAGCCATCAGTGTGCATGCAATTGAAAAAGGAAGGACAAGCTGAACGAAACACTTCTCTTGATCTTCAAAGCCAATAAAAGAAGGCCCCTGACTACAGAATATACACAATTTGTACTTTTTAAACCCACACTTAGATAATCCAAGTCAGCTGTTAATTGTAAGAAATAGTGGAACTCTTGAGCCAGAAGTGAAGTCTGCTGTCATTAGCTTTTGTGACCTCAAGATGCTCTTGTTTAAGTGTTGCACAATTGGACCTCTTTCTCACATAGATTTTTTGGTCAAGCCAGCTCATGCCTCAGTTTCTCAACCACTATTTGTGACCCCATCATGCTTCTTTACTTATTCTTTCTACAACGTGGTTTGTTGTAGCTCAGGAGGCAGCAACCACTGAGCTAATATGTGCCTAGACTAGGATCTCTACCACCAAAGCCAGAGTCGAGGACACGGACAAGGTTGATTCAGCTGCTGCTGTAAAAGTTCTAACTTGGTTCACCAATTTGTCCAATAAATTTATTTTTCTGGTGTTTTCAGTGAACTCATGATTGATGCAAAAACAATAGAATAATGTAACGTCAGCGAGTTATAGACAGTATGTGCAGTGTGCTGATAGTGTGGTGTAGTTCATGTTTTCTCTTTATATGGCATTGATGGTTTAGTTAACTTGTGGTGTAGGGCATTTTACACATGATTGCAGGGTGCCAAAGAGAGCTGAGAAACAGCAACACATGAGAGGTGGTGTTTTTAGGTGACTCATTAAGCTGAAATATAAGTTTGCATTGAGCAATCCAATAAAAAGTTATAGGGTTTATGTTCACTTAAAACATTGTAAGTCCAGTGGGGGAGGGGGGTTGAACTGAATTGACTACTTAATAATCAGAATTGACTACACACATGGTCTTGATTTTTCATGTAGCAATTTTAAAGAATCTAAAAGATAACGTTTTAACAAAGGTTAACAAAAGCCACTTCTTAAATTCATTGGGGTTGCAAGTTTAGCCCATGCTAATGCACACAGCTCATGGCCTCAATACTAGAACAGAATAACAGAACAGTATTGTGAACAGCCAGTGCCTGGAAAAACACACCTTTAATGCAAGGTCAACCTCAGCACTCTTGTCAATTCCCTACGGTGGCCCCAGAGGGCCATCAGTCAGATCTCCTCTGAGGACCAGGAGAATGCAGGGAACATAGCAGTCCTTGCTTTTATTGGATCTGATCATTTCTAATATTCTCTGGAATGTCCCTGGGTATAAATAGAACAACAACAAAAAAAGAGAGAGAGAAAGTGAAAAAGGGAGATGGGGCTGATTTAATCTGGCATAAGAGCTCTAGTTGGCTATGTTTTGATTGGATGTATGGAGTATTGGGGTGAAGTAGTGGTAGAGGCATGGACTGACCGCCCAGAGCGAGCTCAAGACTCCTCAGGGAATAACTGCAGATCAGATTCAGGAGAGACCTTGTTAGAAGTGTCTGATTGAGGACTACAGCTATGGGAACATGTGAGTCTGTGAGTGAATCTATAATGGGTCTGGTTGGTCCGGGTGGGCTGAGAGAACGGCTGTCTCCAGACTCAAGCATTTCATGTTACATCATTTCAGTTCCCACATAGACTCTATTGCATGCAAGCAGCTAGATTGAAAAGATCCGGACTGTCATTTGATCATTTGAAAACATTCCCCGATATATATCACTAAGAAAGGCCTTTCCCCCAAAAAGACTAAACATGGTGGCTCTGTGGTGCTATTAAAAATGTATCTGTTTGTTTAAGCTTCCTCACCAGTCTGATACAGCAATAATGGCTCAACCAACAGCTTGAGTTTGAGGGTAGGACTATCTGTTTCTCTGAGCAATGGGGGAGGGGAGAGTGTTTGGAAAACCTGTTTCGATACCATTCAATTATTTTAGTAATTCTGTTTGGTGTTGCTAGTGGCGCATCAATCAAATACTTCACCTTTACATGGGAGGTAGTGTGTTAAATTGGATTAAAAGCTGTTGCCCTTTTTATATTTAGTAATGTATATTCAGGTAGGGTTCATGTAGCTGTAGCTGACTAGGGTTGGAAACTTTTCGACACACGAATGAGGGACACTTGAGCATTTTGAACGCTTCAATACACAACATTTTGGCATTAGACCTGAGGAGGTCTTCTTTTGCTATTCATGCTTAAATACGAGACAATTTATTGCATTTCAGGCAAAGTATGATAAGTCCCAGCTAATAAAAGAAAGTTAGTAACCCTATTTTTTATGTTGCCTTTAGTTCTGCTCAACACTTGTCACAAAATCATTACTGTAAAATCATATTTTCCATGAATTTCCCCCTTTTTTCACTTTCATGATTGGTTTAATTGGATTTTCTCCACTTACAGTGAGTTAAAAGGGTCTGTGTCCACCTCACACATACATCATACTTGTGTTTATTTGTGCTCGACATTCTTTTGTGCCTGGGCGTAAATCACATCTCAAAGGCACATATACCTCATTATCCTGGTACAACTCTAATTCCCCCTAAATGCACTGGAGAATATTCAGAACTCATTTGTGGTGTAAACTCCTTAACTGATCCATATTAATTCATCTTCTCCAGTTACCTTGCTCCCCTGTGCCTCTTGCCTTTCTTCAAGAACAAGGGAAAAAGCTGCCCCAACCCCCATTGCAACTGATGATCATATATATATATATATATATATATATATATATATATATATAATTTTTTATATTTTATTTTTTTTTACTTAATTTGACTTGTTAAATATAATTACAATCTAATGCATTCCATGTTGAAATTATGGCTCTGTAAAATACTATATTTTACTGTTACTCTACAAAAGGACTGGTCTGCTCTGGTGTGCTTCTGGTGGAACCCAAGGCCATGAGCAATGGAACATGTCCATCATCCTGATTATTAGGTGGAGACCAACGGTGAAAATCAGGGCCATTTGGTAGGCTCAATAACACTGATAAAAGGGAAGGCTGAGGCACAGGAAGTTGACCTAGATGGGCAACTGCTTAGCGAAGCACTTTTCACAAGGGTCCCTGGCCAGACCTTGGCTAAAATCCTCTAAAACACAATGACAGGCCCAATTTAGGTCGTACATGGAGAACTGGTGGACTTCCAGAGCAATGCTTGAGAACATGTGGCAGGGTCCAAATGACCTTGCTTGAGTTCCTCTTTGTCTAGATACACAAATCCAAACATGGTTGGTGTTTAGCATGAAAGCCATAAGGGGAAAATTCATTAAGCAAATTCAAGGGGAGGTATTTCAGCGCTAAAACCTCTGCTTATTCACTAACCACCCTCAATCTATTTTTGCAGGCGTAATCAGTACTAAAATTAAATTGTGTCTTGAGTATTTAAATAAAGACAATGTCATTCCTTTCTGTGCAAACATGCCTCTTTTCAAGTAAAACTCCAACTCAAGAAGTATGTACGGGTCACTGAGTCATCCAGCGCTGAGGTCTGAGCTTCAATCCTGCGCTCTCTTGAACCTCTAGGAGAACACTGGGGCAGGACCCAAGGGAACATCATTCATTGCCCAGAGGATTTGGGTGGGTTGGAGGCCAGGTTTTTCTGGTATTCCGCCACAGTCCAGTAAATAAACACAGAGTCCAGCTGCAAAGAGCTCAGCACAGCTCCAAGAAAAGAGAGCTGGGGAAAAAAGCACAAGAGAAGGAGGAGATCTTAGTTCACCTCCCAGTCAGAGGGGGTCTCTGTCCTCCCAGGCAGGAGAGGGGGCTGCAGCAGGGGCCCAACTGGATGAGGTTGTGTGGAGAGGTAATTGCCAGTGGAACCTGAGCAGCTCTTAAGCGCCCTGGCCATAAACTCGGGGTCGTAAATTGAGCACCTCCCATGTAGTCGTGCAGTAAAAACACACAAGGTCTTGAAGCTCCTGCTGGCAAAGGAAGATTCAATGGACAGCACAGGGACATCAGATGTAAAAGGAGGTACTATTCATCTAACAACTCCTACTGTCCCCTGTCTTACTCCTCATTTTACTTGTTAAAAATGTATGTAGGTTTTTGCCAGGATTTTTTATTTTTATATATATATATATATATATATAAATCTGTTTAGTGGTTATTAGTGGTGGAATAGCAATGGGATGATTGGGCTAGTAGTTAAAAACCGGGGTTATAAAGTGGGTTCGCACAAACTTGCACATTTGTTGCTTTCAGTGGTGGGGAACAGTAAACTCAAAGTAGGGACACAACTTAACTACATTTTTCAGTAGATTTTCCAGTAACAAGTTACATTTTCCAATGAGCAGCACAGTAGTATTACAAAATGCTTCATTTGTCCCATTATATTGTGAACACATCAGAGCCTAGGAAGAAATCAAACACACTCATCTAAACCATCCTCTCTCTCATCTCTCTCTCTCTCTCTCTCTCTCTCTCTCATGTAGTGCTGGGCAAACCAAATAATTGAAGTGAATCGTTTCTTTCAGACAGTTCATGAAAATGAAATGATTAAAATAAATGATTCTCATATATTTAGCGTATCTCATATACGTATATAAAACTATGATTCTTTTTAATCAGTCAGTTCTTTCGAACAGTACAGTACATGTAAATTAACTAGATCACATAAATAATTTTTTGATTCAATTGAGGCAGCCTTAGAGGGACTTTCCCAGAACTGACTGCAGAACTAAATAATATCTTTGGATTGTTTTGATTGTTATACATCTAAAAATATTTTCTTAAAATAGCATCAATGTAGTTAGCTACATTTTGTTAGTAGCTTGTAGTGTAGCTCGCTACTTTTTCAAAAGAATAGCTAGGCTGCAGGATTTTTAACAAAACCTGAATTATTAAACTCCATCCTAATCGCATACGTTTTTCAAGATATGGAAAGGTCGGCTAACATGCTAAAGCTAGCGGCAACACATCATGAGCGTTTTATATGTCACATTCATCAGCTGAAAAATGGCAAACGCTTCTGTGTTGTAAAAAAAAAAAAAAAAGTGTTCCATTTGAGACGATATTACACTTTGAAAATTCATCCACTAGATAGCCAAGTGCATGTAGTGCATAATCTAAGTGCCTAGCATATAGTGCATCATTTGGGACCCAGCTTCAGATCTAACTCTTTTCGCACAATTTGTGCTACAGAAATTAATGATACCTCAAATTTTCAGGACTGCTGAGGAAAGGTGTGCACTGTTACATTTCTAAGCTATTGGACTTATGCTTTTCATCTAGTGGACAATGCAAAAATCCCATGGACTTACTTTGCAAGAGGGACACAAGACCCGAATGTTGTAGAGACTTGGGCATTTGCTCTCTTCAGAATTACCCTAACCCTGACCCAACCCTAAACCTAACCATCTAGTAACCACCTACATCACCTCGGCATTCTGAGTTAAGGTGTGTAAGTTTTCTTTTTTTTTAAAGAAACATCTGCAGTGGACTATATTGTCCAAGTCCATGGTGCAGATATAAAGTGTAATGAGAGGCAGTGGAAAGATGAAAATAAATGATGCTTGGCAAAGTTTAAGACTTGTCCAGCCTCCTATATGGTTATCAGTGAAGTGTCATCCAGTGAAACATTTTATTCAGCGTGAAACCGGGAACAAGAGAAGGATTCCAGATGATGTGTGACAAAGGCTGTGTTCCAAAACCTAGTGAGCTACCTCATTGCCTACAGTCTACATAGGCAGCTACCTTCAAAGGCACTATCCTAACTGAAATGCAAAAAATATCTCAAACAAGTCTAAGATGGCTTGTTGATCTATTCTGGTCTCCCAGCCTGGAGAGGCTAGCCTGTTTTGCTGGGTTCAAAGGGATACTGGCACTGGCACTGAGACCAGCTGGTCAACCAGCTAAAACAGCTGAAACACCAGTTTGGCAAGGCTGGGAGACCAACTGAATTGCAACAATACTTAATGTTTTAAAACAGGTTTCATGCACTCTTACTGTCCCCATCTGCCCTTAGTTTGGAAAACAGATCAAGATGATAACAAGGGAAGTCGGCATGTTGTTTCCGAGAGTTCCGGTACCCTAGGATCAGCCACATTATGCAGACGTAAGTGCCATCTCCCATCAGACATTTTTGCATCGGGTCCAACATGTTTACCTTCCCTTGTGGCATGACCGGAAGCATGTTGCATCAGCAGCATGGGTGACCTGGGTTCAAATCCCACGTTGAATCCAGGAAGTAAGTGCATTTGCATAATCAGTGATGAGTGCAATTCAGAGGTTGCATGTTTACCACAAACATAACATTTTTACTCCACCGATGGTCAGGTTTAGGTTTGGGTTGGAGGGTTGAGTTTATAAAATATGCATTCTTCTTCACTAGACTACAGCCTGTACAGCTGAAAACAACTTGCTTCATAACTCGCTTTTGGCGCCCATACGCCCCAACAAAACTTCCGCTTTGGCCACTGGGGGCAGTGTTTCTAAAGGAAAGTCAACCTGCTGTTTCCGATTTCACTCTGAGATCAGTCTAAACAGATAGTCCCACGCCAAACTGCCATTGAACTATGCAAGCCATTTTAAAGGTGAAAAATTGTGTAGTTTTTCATAAAAATTAATGTAGATATTTGCAAACTAGTAAGCATTTATGATGCTGTTGGTGACAGGTGGTGATTCATGGTGATGTACAAAAGTGATGCAGAGGTGAGAGGAGTTCAGGGCAGCCATATAAGGAGAGTCTCAGTAGGCATTTGAGCAGACACATGGCCCCCTGACTGCCCAGGGGATGACCCAGCATGCATCACACATTCTGGGCAGGCAGTGAGGCAGAACCAGGATGAGGAACGGGCCACATGGACAGGAGAGAGAGAGAGACAGAGAGGATGCAAGGTCTAAAGGTCTCTAGTAAGCTACCTTGATGGAATATTATTTCCTAAAGAAAAGTAGAGCAAAATGTGGAACAAAGAGACTATTTGTTGTTTGCCACGCCATGATGATAAAAACACTGTTACTTCTGCTGCCCCCAAAAAATGTGGTTTTGTTAATCAGAGTAACAGACAGTAGTAATTAATCATAGGCTGTTTATGTAAATGTGTTACATAGCGAATTAGGCATAAAACGTCCATTGCCATTTCACAAAAAGTCTGTAACTGAAAGGAGTTTGAGTACTGTAAGCTTATTATTAAATATGGATGTTTATATTTACATATATATTAGAAATAAAAAAGTAATACATAACTAGCTTTTGTGTGTGTGTGTGTGTGTGTGTGTGTGTGTGTGTGTGTGTGTGTGTGTGTCTGTGTGTGTAAGTGGTGCTTGCCATTGTAAAACTAGGTTGCCACCATGATGCTAAGGTGTTGGGGTTGGTTTCCAAGCTGTTGCTATGTGGTTGCTAATGTGTTCTGGATTGTTGCTAGGTCCCTACTTGGTGGTTGCTTACTGGCCCATGTCAAAAGAGCCCACCCTCAAGTCTTGATGATATTGTAGTCCCTATATGTGGCTTGCGTCTAGAGGTTGACCGATATTGGATTTGCCAATACCGATAACTTAGTTGGGGGGAAAAGGCCAAACATGTTCTTAGTCTTCCATTATTGTGACGGGCACAGACATAGAGGCTACAAGAGTCCAAAGTGAATGAAATCCCAGATGCTATTTATTGTACAACCAAAATCCCAATAATAACCAGAAAAAAAAATGAAGATTTGGTGCATAATGCAGGACTTTTACAAGACCAAATACACCGGGTACACTTATTTTAAAATGTCTATGCTCCCAGCTGCTCAAACAAAAACATAAGGGAAACAGAACAGGCACTCTTATAATCATCTACAATGTATTACAATATACACACTAAAAAATATCATATAAAAAATTTGAGCAGAAATTCATCAACAGTTGATCATCAGCAATCAGTGTCATAAATGTCTGGTAATTGGTCCATAAACAGTGACATAGAGGTCTATGGTTAGGTTTAGGGATGAGGTTTGCATTAGGGGTTACAGTTACAAAAACACACTTTTGGATTCACATGGAACAAACGCCACATTTGGAACAACAAGGAAATGAAGGAAGCATTTCTCACTGGTGGGTGTATAACTAGCTTGTACGAATTGGTGCGAATTCACCAACTCCTACTATTGTGAAAAATTCTCATGAGATAGGGTTGGATTGTTTATGTTTCACCTCCAAAGGCTGTGCTTTTAGTAGCCTTAACTACTTTTAGTTAAGGATTTTGAACAAAACCTTATTATTCAGCTGCATCCCTAATTGCATACTTCTGCACTATTCTATGCCATTTTGTAGTGCAAGTACTATGATTACACTGAAAATGCAACAAAAGTCTACTACAAGGACCCGAGTGATGAACTTCTTCAACTGACAAAAAAAAGAGTTTGGAATGTTGGACACTTCATGGACTTAGCACTACCAGCTTGGCCTGCGTAGCGGTAGGGGTGGGGTTACCTGGCCGCGATGCTGACCTGACAAAACAATTGTAATTAATGGAGAATGTGGCAACTAGTGAAACTTCTGTGACAACAGCACCTTGAAGATGTGAGTTGAATACTTTATCATCACACCTCACTGAGTGAATATGTAAGTTTTTCGAGATATGGAAGTGTTGGCTGAGGTTGGGCTAACATGCTAAAGCTAGCGTCAAAATATCATGTGTGTTTTATATGTCACTTTCTGGCTTCTCCAGAATCCTTCATCGCAGCCCACACGGGAAAAAAATTACTAGCAACTATTGCCATTGATATCTGCTGATAACCGATAGTTCCAAAAGTAGCACTGATTAATCGTCAAAACCAATATATATCATCCGACTTCTACTTGGGCCCCTTGTTTAATGTAAGTTTTTTGGGAGATTTTTCACCCATTTTATCATCTCAACAAGCACAGGTTGAGATACTGTATTATTCATTCCTCCATTACAAAATTGGGCAGAGTTCGGTAGAAAGGGTTTACAGTGTTTTGTTGTCATGACAATGAAGTTGTAATATTGGCTATAACTTTACACAGATGTGGTTAGTAAGTGATTTTATCACAATAAAATCATGTTTACACACATATTGTTTATGTCTTGTGGCTATATTTTTGAAACAGTGAATATTTTAACGTTTAGAGATTGGCCCCATTGACTTCCATTGTAAGTGTCTCACTGTAACTCAGATTTTTGCTTTTATTAAAGAACAGACGAGTTGAAATTAATATGGACTGTAGCTAAACATTATGCCATAAATGCTGTCGATTGAGCTTTTTATTAGTTAACTGAAATTGTGGTTGTAGACACTATTGTGAAGCATTTGCATTGAAAACAGAGATTTTCAAGTTCTCAAATTTGGTGAAAGTGCCTGTACAGACTCTTCACAGGTCAAACTGTAACCACAGTACACAGTCTCAACACCTAACCAATGGAAGCCCTCTAATTGAGATGTCTTTTCACAGCAGCTGTACCAAGTGTATGGCAGATAATTGTCCAAACAGCAGTGCCCTCCTCCTGGCTGTTTCGAGCAGAAGTGGCGGTAGGCATCAGGGGCCTGCTTAATTCTG
Source organism: Myxocyprinus asiaticus (assembly GCF_019703515.2). Taxonomy (NCBI): domain Eukaryota; kingdom Metazoa; phylum Chordata; class Actinopteri; order Cypriniformes; family Catostomidae; genus Myxocyprinus; species Myxocyprinus asiaticus. The sequence goes on along the minus strand of NC_059348.1, from coordinate 858,638 downwards.
GGAACAGCAAGTTGTTTTAAACAGTTCCCCATTCCCTCTTGGCAGAACATCACAGGAGAACTCATGCAGCTCAAATATTTCTCTGTCAAATGATCTACAAAAACACATCCCACTGCGCATACAAAGGGAAGAATGTGCACTTGTGTTTTTGAGAACGAGCAAATTATTTTGGTGTTCTCGTATACATTTTCGTTATCGTCATTGTCATTTTAACCCAAATCAGAGTCCGTGTACCAGAAAAGGCCTATGCACTCACACTTTTCAAAACTTCTGCGGCAGATCATGCAGAGCAAACCTAGCAAACTTGCACAACATTTTTACACTGCATTTCCAACAATAACTCCTTTTCAACTTAAATGCTTACAAAGAAATTTTGGTTTATGTTTTGCTGGCTCTCTTTTCTCAGAATCAGAATTAGAATCAGCTTTATTGCCACATACAAGGAATTGTCTTGGTGACAGGAGCTTCCAGTGTACAACAATACAAAAACAATACAAAAACAGCGGCAAGACACAGATAATAATAAAAAATTAAAAAATAGTTATACACATACTTACATACACACACAGACACACACATACATACGTAGTGCAGTCTAATACAAATCTGTTATCTGTTATGTACAGTGCAAATACAAATCTTTTATGTACAGTGAAAATGTTTTTTTTTTGTTTGTTTTTTTTTTCAGAGGAATAAAATGGCAGAAGAGGTTGGATGTGTTGGATAAAAGGATGGACTCAAGATGGCGCCGAGTATGGCTGCTGCGTTGCGAGCTCCGACACAACATGGTAGTGTTTTGTTTGTTTTGTTTACAATTCTTATGTTTTTTGTCTTGGATGTTGTCTGCCTTATTGTCTACGACAGACAAACACTTTTGGACATTGGTTCAGCAATTTCACACTGTAAACCGGACTTCAAATTCCTCAATGCCGACCCGCTGTTTACAAACACGCAAGCGGAGCCCTTTGTCTGGGCAGCCCAGACGCGGAAACGCAGGAGGAAAAGGGGAAACAAAGCTGGCGTTCTCATCAGAGTAAGACGCTGTGCAAATCGACCCCCGTTACCCAGTATTCTACTGGCAAATGTTCAGTCTCTGGATAACAAGCTCTGCGAGCTGAAAGCGCAGATCTCTTTCCAACGAGAGACGAGGGACTGCTGCATTATCTGTCTTACGGAAACTTGGATGTCTGCGGAGATTCCAGACTCAGCCATTGAACCCGCGGGGTTCTCCATGCACTGAGCAGACAGAGCGAAAGACCTCTCAGGTAAAAGCAGAGGTGGTGATGTATGTTTTATGATCAACAAATCCTGGTGTGATCAGAGGAACGTACATTCTATCAAGTCTTTCTGCTGTCCTGATCTGGAATTTCTCATGCTTCTGTGTCGACCATTCTGGCTACCGAGGGAATTCACAGTGGTCATTATCACTGCTGTGTACATATCGCCACAAGCCAACACAGACCGGGCACTCAAGGAACTGTATGGGAGTATAAGCGAGCAGGAAACCGCACACCCTGAGGCTGCGTTCATTGTGACCGGGGACTTTAATAAAGCCAGTTTCAAATCAGTCGCACCAAAATACCACCAGCATTAGTATTCAACATTAGTTTCAACACACGAGGGGACCGGGTTTTGGACCATTGCTACTCTCCCTTCCGGGATGGCTACATATCCCTCCCCCGCCCACCATTTGGCAAATCGGACCACTCTTCCATTCTGCTTCTGCCCGCTTACAGGCAGAAACTGAAACAGGAAGCACCCACCCTCAGAACAATCCAGTGCAGGTCAGACCAGTCAGACTCTACGCTACAAGACTGTTTTGATCACATGGACTGGGAGATGTTCCGGTCCGCCTCTGATGACAACATCGAGCTTTATGCTGAAAGCGTAACGTGTTTCATCAGAAAGTGTGTAGAGGACGTCGTTCCAACCAGAACAAGATGGATCTATCCGAACCAGAAGCCAAATAGATAAATAGCGATGTTCGCGCGGCACTTAATATGCGGCCCTCCGCTTTTAATTCCGGGAACGCGGAGGAGCATAAACAAGCAAGTTATGCCCTCAAAACAGGAAAACGCCAGTATAGGAACAAGATTGAAGGACAGTTTAACACCACCAACTCTAGAAGCATGTGGCAGGGAATTAACATCATCATGGACTTTAAAGGGAATAAAAACTCTGCCATGAACACCGCTGCCTCTCTCCCGGATGAGCTAAATATTTTTATGCTCGTTTTGAGGGAAATAACACCGCCTTCACGGAGAGAGCTCTCGCGGCTGAAGCTACAGAGGTTAGTTCACTCTCCATCTCTGTAGCAGATGTAACCCGATCCTTCCGACAGGTGAATATCTGCAAAGCCGCGGGTCCAGACGGCATTTCAGGCCGCGTCATCAGAGCGTGCGCGAACCAGCTGGCTGGTGTTTTTATGGACATTTTCAACCTTTCCCTCTCTTTGTCTGTAGTCCCCACATGCTTCAAAACATCCACCATTGTGCCTGTTCCAAAGCAATCAAAAATCACTTGCTTAAATGACTGGCGTCCTGTTGCTCTGACCCCCATCATCAGCAAATGCTTTGAGAGACTAATCAGAGATTACATCTGCTCTGTGCTGCCTCTCTCTCTTGACCCGTTGCAGTTTGCTTACCACAACAACCGCTCCACTGATGATGCCATTGCATCTACAATACACACTGCTCTCTCCCACCTGGAAAAAAAGAACACTTACGTGAGAATGTTGTTTGTAGACTACAGCTCAGCATTCAACACCATAGTGCCCTCCAAGCTAGATGAGAAACTCCGGGCTCTGGGCTTAAACAGCTCGCTGTGCAGCTGGATCCTGGACTTCCTGTCAAGCAGACGCCAGGTGGTTAGAATAGGCAGCAACATCTCCTCATCACTGACCCTCAACACTAGAGCCCAACAGGGCTGTGTTTTCAGCCCACTCTTGTATTCATTGTACACACATGACTGTGTGGCAACACATAGCTCCAATGCCATCATTAAGTTTGCTGATGACACGACGGTGGTAGGTCTGATCACTGACAATGATGAAACAGCCTACAGAGAGGAGGTGCACACTCTGACACACTGGTGTCAGGAGCACAACTTCTCCCTCAACGTCAGTAAGACAAAGGAGCTTGTGGTGGACTTCAGAAGAAAAGACAGAGAACACAGTCCCATCACCATTAATGGAGCACCAGTGGAGAGAGTCAGCAGCTTCAAGTTCCTGGGTGTCCACATCACTGAGGACTCACATGGTCCATCCACACTGAAGTCATTGTGAAGAAGGCTCATCAGCACCTCTTCTTCCTGAGACGGCTGAGGAAGTTTGGAATGAACCGCCACATCCTCACACGGTTCTACACCTGCACTGAAGAGAGCATCCTGACTGGCTGCATCTCCGCCTGGTACGGCAATAGCACAGCCCATAACTGCAAAGTACTGCAAAGGGTGGTGCGAACTGCCAGACACATCATCGGAGGTGAGCTTCCCTCCCTCCAGGGCATATATACCAGGCAGTGTGTGAAAAAAGCTCGGAGGATCATCAGAGACTCCAGCCACCCGAGCCATTGGCTGTTCTCACTGCTACCATCAGGTATCGCAGCATCAGGACCTGCACCAGCCGACTCCATGATAGCTTCTTCCCCCAAGCAATCAAGACTTTTGAACTCTTGATCTCCTTCGATCAAAATACATCAGCACTGCACATTATAACTCTTACTCTTATATCTCACACCGGACTGTCATAAATTATATTATTATTAAATTATATTCTCTCTTAACAACTTACTATCAACTGACAGCCTGAATGTCAATACAGTACAATACAACCTACTGTACATTCTATATATACTATATATACTTTTTTATTGAATAATGTGTATCTATATTGTGTGTATTGTATACTGTACAGTGTATGTTATTATTTGTATATTGTGTTGTGTGTAATTATGTGTATATTAGACTTTAAATTGTGTTGTGTTAATTTGATGTTATTGTAAATTGGTATATGTCTCATCACTGTCATGACTGCTATGTTGATCGGAACTGCACTCAAGAATTTCACACACCATTGCACTTGTGTATATGGCTGTGTGACAATAAAAGGGATTTGATTTTGATTTGATTTGATTAAATATAAAAAAGACTAAACTGTGTATTGCACATAGTTATTGCTCAATGAGGCAATTGAATTTTTCATGAGATGGATAGCCTGAGGGAAAAAACTGTTTCTGTGCCTGACGGTTCTGGTGCTCAGAGCTCTGAAGCGTCAGCCAGAAGACAACAGTTCAAAAAGGTATTGGGCAGGGTGAGTGCGGTCCAGAGTGATTTTTCAAGCCTTTTTCCTCACTCTGGAAGTGTATGGGGGTGGGGGGGGGGGGCACCAATAATCCTCTCAGCAGTCCAAGCTGTCCTTTATAGTCTTCTGATGTCTGATTTCATAGCTGAACGAAACCAGCCAGTTATTGAAGTGCAGAGGACAGACTCAAAGACTGCTGAGTAGAACTGTATCGGCAGCGCCTGTGGCAGGTTGAATTTCCTCAGCTGACGAAAGAAGTACAGCCTCTGCTGGGCCTTTTTCACAATGGAGTCAATGCGTGTCTCCCACTTCAGGTCCTGTGAGATGGTAGTGCCCAGGAACCTGAATGACTCCACTGCTGCCACAGTGCTGTTTAGAATGGTGAGGGGGGTCAGTGTTGGGGTGTTTCTCCTAAAGTCCACAATGATCTCCACCGTTTTGAGCGTGTTCAGCTCAAGGTTGTTTTGAATGCACCAGACAGCCAGCTGTTCAACCTCCCTTCTGTATGCAGACTCATCGTCATCTCGGATGAGGCCGATGACAGTAGTGTCGTCTGCAAACTTCAGGTGCTTGACTGAGGGGTCCTTGGCGATGCAGTCATTGGTGTAGAGGGAGAAGAGTAGTGGGGAGAGCACACATCCCTGGGGGGCACCAGTGCTGATTGTACAGGTGCTGGAAGTGAGTTTTCCCTGTCTCACAAGCTGCTGCCTGTCTGTCAGAAAGCTGGTAATCCACTAACAGATAGACATGGGAACAGAGAGTTGGTGTAATTTATTCTGGAGTATTGCTGGGATGATGGTGTTGAAAGCCAAATTGAAGTCCACAAAAAGGATCCTTGCATATGTCCCTGGTCTGTCCAGATGTTGCAGGATATGATGCAATCTCATGTTGACTGCATCATCCACAGACCTGTTTGCTCGATTAGCAAATTGAAGGGTATCTAGAAAGGGTCCAGTGATGTTCTTCAGGTGGGCCAATACCAGTGTCTCAAATGAGTTCATGACCACAGACATCAGGGTGACAGGTCTGTAGTCATTAAGTCCTGTGATTTTTGGTTTCTTTGGGACAGGAATAATGATTGAGCATTTGAAACAGCATTGGACTTCACACTGCTCCAGTGATCTATTGAAGATCTGTGTGAAGATGGGGGCCAGCTGGTTAGCACAGGATCGAAGACACGCTGGTGAGACGCCATCTGGGCCTGAAGCTTTCTAACCAACCAAAATAATAGCATTAGCCTCTCTGATGCCCCCTGCAGCTCTGGAGCACTCATGGCGTTTATGTGGCATTACCAGTAGCAGTTTTAACCACCACGCAAACCACGCAATTGCGTGGGGCCCTGGATGTCAGGGCCCCCTGGCCTGATTAGGAAATCTCTGCAAAAACCGCTTGAGGGGTAACATGCTGTTCTGGGTACACATGCGAATACGCTGTTGTCTGCGGTCTCAGAGTGGTTCACGAAGCCACCGGATTTGGGTCAGTAGGACTTTGGGTTCGGGTTTGTAATTTCTGAAAAAATATACAGGCCTTCCGAACTTGTTTTGCCCACGCATGCTCACTCACACAGATACACACAAACGGATGAGGGACCGTTCACACTGAACGTGTTTTTGCATGCTTCTACTCTGTTTTTCCATTGTTTTTCTATGTAAACACGCGCTGGACGAACGTCCTTGACTGCTGTATCTCGTCTCGCTGTTTCTTCAGTGTCTCACGCAGGACCAGCACATTTTTAGACACTGTGTCAAGATAAAAATAACTTCAGATTTCAAAAAGCATGTTGGGACACCTGCGTTCTGTTTCATTCATTGCGCTGCGTCTAGACTGTTTTTAGCGCAGGTGTCACAAAGATTTAACGTTCTGAACAAGTTCAGGCTGCAAAGTGGTGACTGTTACAATTTGTAACATTATTCCAGATTATTCTGCACCAAGCAAAGTTTCATGACAAGTTTTGATAAACGGCAATTTAAAGTTGATGGTTTTTTTTTTTTTTTAATATTCTCTAGTGTGCTGAGGGGCCGCCGTGGCTTGTATGTTTACTGTTACAATACTGTAACGAATGTTGCCTACGATGCTTACATAAAATACAGCCTTTTGCAACATGATGAACAATACACTGCGGCATTAGAATATAAGCTCCAAGTGAAAGTAAATAAGATAACTATATTACTGTTGTATACAACAAATCCTCAAAGTAATAATAATTATACTGTATCATATTATAATGACAATCTGGACAACAATAAATAATTGTTGGGATATAATATTAATATATACTGTAACAACTGAATTTCAAAATGTTACTGGGTTTAGTAGTAGGTTTTGCACACCCTGTTCATACACACACACACACAAAGTGTTTTGTAAACATACACTACCGGTCAAAAATTTTGAAAAACTTATTCTTTATTATAATTTTTTTCACATTTTATAATAATAGTAAAGTCATCAAAACTATGGAAATATGGGAATTATGTTGTGACTAAACAAAATCCAAAATAAATCAAAACTGTGTTATATTTTAGCATCTCCAAAGTAGTCACCCTTTGCCTAGAATTTTCAGAAATGTACTCGACATTTTCTCAACCAACTTCTTGAGGTATCACCCTGGGATGCTTTTTAAACAGTATTGAAGGAGTTCCCATCTATGTTGGGCACTTATTGGCTGCTTTTCTTTATTATTTGGTCCAAGTCATCAATTGAAAAAAAAAAAAAAAATATTTTTATTAAATATTAGTTTTATAATGAAATAAATTAATATGTTGGCACAATTATATTTTTGTCTACAAAACTAATTTCAAACATTTAAGCATACGTCTTCAGATCAAAAGATTTTTAAGATCATGAGAAACATTTCAGTCTTCAAAACTTTTGACCGGTAGTGTATATGTAGATAAATATTGCTTTTTTATCACTGTATTGTGGAAAAACTGGAAAACATGCATTAAATATCTTTAACTAGATTTGTATTGCATTAAACATTTTGAATGTACTTGGCTACAATGGCTGATAGGAAGAATTTAAAATTATGATTTAAAATACATTTTGTCATTTTTTTAGCAAGATTTTTCGAAATGGGGCCCCGAGTTGGTTGGTTGCTTGGGGCCTCAGAAATCGTAAACCCGCCCCTAGACGTTACCACAGGTTGCTTGAGGTATGTTCGTCTGAAGTTTGTTTTTAGCAACTCGGATGGCAACTGTTGAATTGTAAAGCATGGTTGGTAGTGTGATCTCAGTGTGATGGCCATATTTTCTTTTATTCGTCTTATATAGTATAAACAGCTTTTTCTAGGACACTGATATCGCTGGGGTCTTCAACTCCTGTGAGGGCAAATCATTTAAACATGTCTGCTAAAAGTCTTATTAATTTATTTAGGTTTTCAATAGAAAATAAATAGCTTACTGCTTACTGCCCATCAACATAAAAAATAATGTCACTACGACAACAAAAAACTAAAAGTGACACAATGATAGCACACCTGCAAAGCAATTTTATTTTATTTATAGATTTACTTTTATTAATCTAATACATTTACATTTATTTTATATTAAAATATAGCTCATTTAAATAATAAACATATTATTTTAAATATGTATTTGTTTACTTCTAAATTATATACATAATTACATAAAGGTATAACAAATTTCAATTGAATTATTCATTTATATTGAAATGCATAAAATATACATAAGAATTTTTTTATAGTTGATTTACTATTACTTGTTTCTACATTTATACATATATTTTATATGAAAATATATTAAAATGATCATTTTAAATTATTATTTATACATTTACTCTTATATTTTATATTAAAATCTATAACTAATATAAATTAATATCAAAATATTATTTTAAATATTTATTCATTACATCTAAATTACACACAATAAAATATATAACAAATATAAATTGTACTATAAATTTATCAAGAAATGTATAAAACATACATAATAAATTATTTATTTATTATTATTTGTTTACAAATGCATTTTATATAAAAATATATAGTAAATATGAAATAATATAACATATTTTTTCTCTCCCTCTGCCTGCACACACACACACACACACACACACGTTTTATTATTTCTACATGTATTATTGTATTATACTGTATATTAAAATCTAAAGCACATATCAAATATGATTTTAAATACTTATTAATTTATATCTAAATTATATATAGTACATGATCAAATAAATATATAACAAATGTGAATTTGAACATATATTCATATAGAAATGTATAAAATACACATAAGAATGTTTTTATTATTGATTTATTATTACTTGTTTCAACATTTATACATAATGTAAATTTTTCATTAAAATATATTAAATATGAAAACAATTCAACATATATCAAAATTATAATTTTATATTGATATTTATAAATGTAGTCTTGTATTTTAAAATAAAATCTAGTAGCTCATACAGTATAAATTAATATAGGAATACTATTTTAAATATTCATTCATCCAAGTAATAAAATAAAAAAAAAATGTAATAGAAGAATGTATAAAATACATAATAATGTATTTTTATTATCGATTTATTATATATGTTTTTACATTTTAAATACATTTTATGTTTAAATATGTAGTAAATATGAAATAATATAATGTTTTTAATATTTTATATATATTTAAAAATTATACATTTTAATTATTATTTCTATATTATTTATTGTATTTTACAGTAAAACCTATAGCACATATGAATATAAAATATCATTTCAAATGTTTATTTACATCTAAATTATATACGTAATTAAATATAACAAATATGAATTATATCAAAATATAGAAATGCATACAAATATACATAATAATTGTTTTTTATTATCTATTTACAAATTGTTATTTTATTTATTGTTTCTACATCTATATATACATTTTATATTAAAATAAAAAGTAAATATAAAATAACATTCAATATTTACAAAATTACACATTTGTATTATAATTATGTTTAATCATGTATTGTATATTTAAATTTATAGCACATACAAATTAATATAAAATAAAATACTATATTAAATATTTATTTACATCTACATTACATATGTTATAATATAATTATAAAACACAAATAAATTGTATTATACATTTATATAGAAATGTACTAAAATATACATGATAAAAGCCTGACAGATTTTTTATGAATACTTTATTATTATTTGTTTTATATTTAAAACTAAAAATTAAAATTTGTTTTTTAATTATTATTTATTCATTTATTTATTTTTATTTCTGATGGATTAAAAGTGCACAAATGATGTTATTGTAGTTTAGTTTAGTTAGTAATGTGTATCTCCCCTTACACATCATTCATCTTCTCCAGAAACCCAAAGCTGTATGAAATCACACTGTAATTCTCATCTGTCTTTCACTCTTGTGACTGTCTCTCTCTCTGTCTCTCCTCTCAGGAGCCTGACCTCTGCCTCAGACTCGTAACTGCAGCCTGTTCAAACATATCCTCGTTTCATTCATAAACAATACAGTAGAGAGAAACGGCATAAGAGCTGCAATGAGAAAAACCTGTGGCTTTCTTGTGGCTGATGAAGCCACAAATCAGACACAAAGACTTCTTTGATGAGAACATAGTGAGCCCAGTGAGATAAAAGTGGAGCATACAGCTGAGACAGATTACTAAACTACAGGACCCCTAGCAGGTGTTTTTGTGCAGTGCAGCAATGGTTTAAGGTTAGCGCTAACTGCCTCAATCTGTTACAAGCCTCCCAGCACAGCGTGTCATAGGACTCCACTGTTTTAGCTGGTAATCTTTTTAACCTTTTCCTAGATTCTTCTGGGTTTCTTTCCCAGGTTCATCTCAGAGAAGGGGATTTTGAGAACACACTGTTATGTCCAGAGCTCTGTGGGCTTTTAGCCGCGCCACATGTTGACATTAAGCAGGGCCGGTGGATTTAGCCACAGGAAAATTGTGCGACATCAGCCAGAGTGGTGGCATTTTTGTCAATACAGTGTGGGTGAAAATCAAATGCGTGAGAGATGTTGAGGAAAAGCAGTGTAGAATTAAACGACCACCTTACATGCTACATGCAAGTGCACATGCTAGCATTGTTAACGTTGGTTTCAGACACATTTACAACATTTCTGACCATCTCAGGAGAACCAATTCTATTAGCTCTCAATGTAAACAAAGTGTGCCATGAGAATGTACCATAGTGACATCTCAAATGCTTGTTATGTATAAGCTGGGTTGCTTTTCAATGTGTTCAAAATGTGTTATGTTTGCAATTGGTTTACAGTGTCGATTAAATTTGACAGACAGCACATTAAACAACAGCTGTGTCCCAAAAGAATACAATCCAAAAGAGTTCTGTCAGCAAGGCATTTTTCCTGTTCTTTTTTGAACCTCACATAATGACTTAATAGTTGTCAAATAGCTGCGTGAAAACACACTGGCTGTGATGTCATATCTGTGTGACCTCACATCAGCCTGTGAGGGTGGCTTCACTTCAGTGACGCTCAGGTGATTTGAAAAGTTGTAGTCATTCATAGCGGCTGAAGTTTGCTGTGTGCCCAGACACGCTGGCATTCGGCTGAAATATGCTCTCAGGCTGCTATTCACACTCTGCTGAGCTTCTTTCTCTGGATACAAGTTGCCACAATACGTCTGACAGCTGCCTGTGGCAAACACTGATTATAAAATGTCACTCTGAGAAAGGGCAAGAGCAGGTCTCGATGAAAGACAGGTACGTTTACGTGTGCGAGAGTCATTGGATGTGTGTGTCACATTCACATACTCACTTATTATCACATATACACACAGAGATTTTCACAGTAAAGAGGTCAAATTAGCCACTACATGGTCTGTGAATGGCATCTAGCATTCACAGTTCAACACTGCTCTGAATTGATACTGATGATTTTGTCCTTTTTAACATAATTAAGCAGAGTGGGCATGTTGCACTTTTCACATAAACTATTATAACTGAAATCAGCTGGCATTTCATTTAATTAATACCATAAACCTCTACTGGGGTCTTAAAAGTCACCGAATTACAGGAATGACCCATGTCTCTATTTTTTCTGTCCTTGACAAAATGCATTTCCTGAAAAATAAAAGTTGCATCCAAGCTTCTCTGTCAGTCAGTATCATATTGATTCAAGTGAACTCGACACCAAAGTGAAAGCTAGGAGTCAAGCAGAGGTTTTAGCCTGCCACTCTTTACAAGTGTTTAAAGTCAATATTGAGCCATGATTATGACCGCATGTCTCTTTTTCCTTTCTTTTTTTATTTCCTGTACATCAGAGTTGACCATTTATGGCGGGGAGGGCTTCAAAGGGCCCGAGCTCAGGGTGCGGGGGCTGATGCTGAGAGACGCAGGGGCGTTTAGAGGACTTCCAAAGAAAATCCAGAGAAAAGCTCAATTCTCAAGCCAGACAGTCCCAGAGGTCAGAGGAGGGGGGAAACATTTCAATGTTTTGCCAAAAATATATTATAAAACTGATAGTTATGATGCTGAAATCTGATTGGATGGGCCAGGTTTTAAGTCAATAGAGCATAACACAGTCTGGTTCCGGAAGTAAAAATCCCATTAATTTATCCATAGACTAATTGATTTTAAATGATAACATTTCAAGACAGACCTACTGCGAGCTACGTGTTTGTTTATTGATGGTATATGCTTCTGTTGAAGCCATCAGTCTGCGTTATTTCAATTTTGTTTAAAAATCGTGTTTGTAAGTGGAATTCAAGGCCAACGAAATCCGTGAAACGAGCCTCAGACCGACCGACCACTCCCATGATGCACTGTGAATGACATAATCGAGTCGGTGTTTCTTCACCCTTAAATTACTTCTCTATTTGTACATATCAGAATATTTTACAATTAACATAAAATATATTGTTTCTATACTTATAATCAACAACCTAAACTCAGCAGTTTGATATATTCCCGTCGTTTTTTATTCAATTATATCATAGAGCGCAACAATGCCCATACACTTTTTCAGCCATCTTGGTTCTGTAAGCGTTTTTCCTATTAATTTATTTCATAGCGATTTCATCAAGTCCTTCATAAAAGAGTTGTAAGCCATGAACCAAATCAACCAGCTCCGAAGTGAATCACAACATCACAAACTTTGATTTGAAGAGAGAAAAAAAGGATTTATAAATTGGACAAAAAGACAGAAGGTACAAGGCTGTGTACTTACCGTCTTTCATGAAAGAATGAACGACAGTCCCATGAAGCATTGTAAACAACATAATTAAATAAAACACGTGGAAAAATTTAAATTTGTTGATTATATGTACTGTAAAACAGCTGCTGTGCTGTTGTAAAATAGTTCATCAGTTGAGTTATGTGTTATTACACACCACAGAGTTACGATCACGAATAATAGGTGAATCTCACAAAATCGGTCAACATGTCCAGGTCATATTTTACCGCAAAATCAAAAGAAGGAAATATGAAATTATGTTTTGCTTAAAGAAAATGAAGCCTATGTTTTCTGGACATGTTTTCGTTTCACCTCTACATTATTTGACCAAAAAAACAAAACAAAAAATTATATATATATATATATATATATATATATATATATATATATATATATATATATATATATATATATATATACACACACACACACACACAAACTGGCAGCCAAATGTTTGGAATAATGTACAGATTTTGCTCTAATGTAAAGAAATTGGTACTTTTATTCACCAAAGTGGCATTCAACTGATCACAATGTATATTCAGGACATTAATAACGTGAAAAATTACTATTGCAATTTGAAAAAAAAACTCAGAACTTCTTAAACTACTTCAAAGAGTTCTCATCAGAAAATCCTCCACGTGCAGCAATGACAGCTTTGCAGATCCTTGGCATTCTAGCTGTCAGTTTGTCCAGATACTCAGGTGACATTTCACCCCACACTTCCTGTAGCACTTGCCATAGATGTGTCTGTCTTGTCGGGCACTTCTCACGCACCTTACAGTCTAGCAGATCCCACAAAAGCTCAATGGGGTTAAGATCCATAACACTCTTTTCCAATTATCTGTTGTCCAATGTCTGTTTCTTTGCCCACTCTAACCTTTTCTTTTTGTTTTCCGTTTCAAAAGTGGCTTTTTCTTTGCAATTCTTCCCATAAGGCCTGCACCCCTGAGTCTTCTCTTTACTGTTGTACATGAAACTGGTGTTGAGCGGGTAGAATTCAATGAAGCTGTCAGCTGAGGACATGTGAGGTGTCTATTTCTCAAACTAGAGACTCTGATGTACTTATCCTCTTGTTTAGTTGTACATCTGGCCTTCCACATCTCTTTCTGTCCTTGTTAGAGCCAGTTGTCCTTTGTCTTTGAAGACTGTAGTGTACACCTTTGTATGAAATCTTCAGTTTTTTGGCAATTTCAAGCATTGTATTGCCTTCATTCCTCAAAACAATGATTGACTGATGAGTTTCTAAAGAAAGCTGTTTCTTTTTTTTGCCATTTTTGACCTAATATTGACCTTAAGACATGCCAGTCTATTGCATACTGTGGCAACTCAAAAACAAACACAAAGACAATGTTAAGCTTCATTTAACGAACCAAATATCTTTCAACTGTGTTTGATATAATGGCAAGTGATTTTCTAGTACCAAATGATCAATTTATCATGATTACTCAAGGATAAGGTGTTGGAGTGATGGCTGCTGTCTAGATTTGATCAAAAATGACTTTTTTCAAATAGTGATGGTGCTGTTTTTTACATCAGTAATGTCCTGACTATACTTTGTGGTCTTTGTGACTATACTTGTGAATGCCATTTTGGTGGATTAAAGTACCAATTTCCTTCAGAAACAGCTAAATCTGTACATTATTCCAAACTTTTGGCTGCCAAAATATATATACAAAGTATATACTGTATATATATATATATATATATATATATATATATATATATATATATATATATATATCCAGACTACATATTTATTTAAATAAATAGGAGCCTTTTGTGGTTTAATAATCACATTGGGTCACAAAGACCACATTTACACGCACCTAAGAAAACGGTTGATTTCAGGATTTTTAACAGAAAGCAGTGTTCTGAAATATCACGTAAAGAAGAACGCTGATTTCCTTAAGCCATTTAAGGGATTAAGAGAAAGTGATTTAACACACCTAGGTTTCTCTCGAAGAATGCGGCTTAATGTGGTCACGTAAACGCATAAACGGCATTTTGATGGGTGTTTGAAGAGTGCGTATGTGTGTAAAACAGACTGGGATAAAAAACATCATAGGATGGAGCCCAACAACATGTCAACACAGTGGAAAGAATTCAAGATTAACTTGATGGGAGTACAGTGGGAAAATCACATACTGTAAACTATAAACTATACCCATTTATGTACACCAGTGTAAAATATCGACTGTCCTTATTGTCTGCTTGTACACTGGGGGAATTCCGGAGTTTTATGTAAGAGGGAACCCCCAATACTGCATTGCAATTCAGCTGCAGGTCTCGATATTAAGTTATGGGAACAAAATACAGTAACAACTCTGGAATATCTGGAAATAAAGCGGAGCAACTGAGATAAAATAGTGAAGTCTTCCTCGGATCCCAGGTGTGATTTACACAAGCTTTGCAGGAAAATTACGTTGCTGTGGAGAAAGCTGCTTTCTGACCAAGCTGCATGAAGATGGAGTAAAGAGTACGTCACTTATTCAGTGCATGTAAACAGGAACACTGCATGTGTCAGGTGTTTCGACCAAAAAGTCTTCCGCATGGGACGTTCCTGTGCTTCCTCGCTCAAGCGTCTTCGGTAAGCTTCCTCTGTCCTCAATCCTCACGTTCTCATGGTGCATTTAGAGAATTGATACGGCGTACGTGATAGTGGACTTCGGTCGGTTTTCGGGTCACAGGCTCGAAGATGGAGGAGCGAGGAAATGAGGGTGCACAATTTAGGAAATGAGAAGCACCCATAGTGACCTGCTTTTCTGGAAGTGAGAAGCTACCGTAATAACACAGAAACACTTCAAAATAAAAGCTTCCACCAAAATAAAAAGCTCAATTTAAAAAAGAAACATTTTATGTCAGAAATATATCACTACTGTTATGTAATACTCAGTGTTATACTACTACTACTACTAACAATAAATAAATAGTAATTGTATTATATTTAAGCAATATTTCACATCTGTGATGGTCTGTTATGCAGCACTTTATTTGACAAAAAGAACTCCAATGTTGTATTTTGGATTGTGCTGTGAGGTTATAAAAGCACTTCATTTGATAAAAAAATATGCAATATTATGTTGAAAATTAATTGTTATATTTTCATTTGATTAAAGTTTTAATAAATTCATTTATTTTTACACCATTTTGATGATAAAATCGAAATAAATTGTTGATATGGAATTCAGAAGAAATAAAAAACAAAAACAACAGATATTGGTATTGGAGAGTACCGAAAAGGAAGCATCGGGACATCCCTAGTTACAGTGATTTTACCATGGTTAACTCCACTTCATTTCATGCATAATAACCAACACGATCAGACGGGAAATCAGTGTGTTAGTTCAGAATGTTTTTCCACCCAAATTCTGACTTCATGTGCCAAATTTCAAACAAGCACCACCATGCGGTGAATTTCCTTGCACCGAAAATCTTCCGCACTGTATCTTTGATATCACATCTCTTTTGCCGTGATACTTAATTTGCACAGAAGAGAAAGAATGCTATTTTAGTGTATGTACTGTATTGGTTATGGCGATCAATCATTAGTCGATGTTATTAACAGGTCAAAAGGAAAAGGGAGTAGAGGGAGAAAATACACAAAGAATGAGAATCTTAAAAATCACTTTTTATTTCCTCATTTTGGCTTCCCGGCACGCAGATATGAATGAATGATTGAACTTTACACTTAGACAGCATTTTTCTGATACTACACTCAAAGCGCTTTACATAGAGAGCATAGAGCATAGAGAGTTACACCACTCTTTGTCTCTCTTCACTGGCTGCCGGTTGATGCAGGTATCAAGTTCAAGGCTCTGATGCTGGCATACAAAACAGTCACTGGGTCTGCTCCAGCATACCTAAAATCATTTCTGCGGTCGGTTAAGGAACGTCGCCTTGTTGTACCAACACAAAAAGGCACCAAAACACTTTCCCAGACTTTCGGCTTCATCATACCACGTTGGTGGAATGACCTTTCCAACTACTTCTGTGAAGCTGACTCACTTTCTGTCTTCAAAAAACAGCTAAAACAGCTTTTTCATGAGCATTTAACCAGTCACTAAAAATAACTGAAAACAATTGCACTTTAATCTGTTTTGAATACTATTCTGATGCTAGTGAAACTTTGTAATATGGCACTTTTCATACCACTGTCTCCTTAGGATGATTCGCTTATGTTTTTCCTCTTTTGTAAGTCGCTTTGGATAAAAGCGTCTGCCAAATGAATAAATGTAAATGTAAAATGTAGAGGGGACTCTCTTCAGCCACCACCAATGTGCAGCATCCACCTGGATGATGCAACAGCAGCCATAGTGCACCAGTACACTAACCACACACTAGCTGTTGGTGGATTGGTGTATGGTAAATCTTACTATAATAGCTTTATGAAAAAGTCTCATACCATAGAAGCGTGAGCACCCCTGGTTTTTGTTTTAGGCTACTAATGTAATTGCTTCTCAAATGTTTTAGAAGACTGAATGCATGCCCTTTACGTCACATCCATTCTGTTTGCACTTGTGTAGTGCATTGCGAGAAGGTGCACATGCAAAAGATTGTAGTTCCAGCGTTGGCCACTGGGGAAGTTCATAAATTTGGAAAGCATAGACTAATCTATCACTGATTTTCTGTGAGATCTGTCTGTAAGAATAGCCCTGAAATGTGATAAATTCACTGTAACAAAGGGCCTCTTGTGGTATTAATTTGATTAAATTCTATTCGTTCAGAACCAAACTAAGCTAAAATATGCAACTTGTAGAGAATCAACCATTTGTCATTGAAGCTTTTGTAAATGCATACAATAAATTTGAATTACAAGTTTATGTGTTGTCACGTAACGTCTCGGTTACTGTTGTAACCTCCATTCCCTGATGGAGGGAATGAGACGTTGTGTCAATGTAGTGACACTAGGGGTCGCTCCTGGGAACCCCAAACACCTCCAATCTTTGAGAAAAGGCCAATGAGAATTGGCGAGTGGAATTTCATGCCACTCCCCCGGACATAGGGGTATAAAAAGAGCTGGCTCGCAACCACTCATTCAGGTTTTGTGCTGAGGAGCCGAGACAAGGTCCCGGCCATTTCAGCGGATAGTACAGTGTTGTGGCAACAGGGACACAATGTTACAACAGTAACCGAGACGTTCCCCTTCTGTCACTCACTCGACGTTGTGTCAATGTAGTGACACTAGGGGTCCCTATAGAAAAACGGCACAACAGCTGCACCATGTTACGTGAACTGCCAATGCAGGTGCAAGCAAGCTGCTGCGTGCGTAATAGCAGGTGCATCAGTCCGCACGTAACCTCCCCCAACGCCCCACAAGACGTCATGTAGTTCCCCACATCCCAGAGGGGGGGAGCGATGTAATTAGCATAGGAGCAGGCCGTGCCAGCCGCGGCCTTTTCTCTCTATGTTTTCTCTCCACAGTGTATTAGATTCGGCTGGGGCCAACTAACACTATTACACGTGCCGGGAAAGGTGTTCTTTTCCTTTCCTATTCTTTCAGGGGGAAAAGACTCAGTGGAGACCACATACTGCCCTGAGGAGAGGTAACATGTGGCAATATGTCACGTGGGCTCACTAGCCGCACATGGAAGAGGTGTGGTGGTAGGTCCTGCCTGGAAGGGGAGGAGCTCTACAAACACAGTGACCGGGGGCAGAGAGGGCTCTGCCCAAGGAGACGTGGGTCTGCCGACAGGGAGACCGTACCACGGAAATACATCACAGGGGTTACCAGAGTAACCGGCACCTGTGGAGCACCTATCCCAGTACAGGGCATATTAGTACCCATAGTGGGTCCAGCTGTGAATTCCTCCGCCAAATTCACGAGCCACAGAGCTAGGGAGGAAGGACATCCAGGGTTCACGGTTCGTGAACTCGTATGGGAGAAGAAGCACACATATTCTCCTCACGGAGGGGAAAGGTGCTATACGCAAGCAATACACATGGCCAGCTGTTCCGAATTACCAAACTTACCTGTTCGTACCTGACAAAACACGGGACGAATCCGGCTCAACCCAGAGATTGTAATATCTCACAAAGGTATTGGGTGTTGCCCAGCCCGCTGCTCTGCAGATGTCTGCTAGAGAGGTGCCATTGGCCAGTGCCCATGAGGATGCCAGACTCCTTATAGAGTGTGATCGTATTCCCAAATGGGGTGGGCATGGCCTGGGCCTGGTATGCCAGAGCGATGGCACCCACAATCCAGTGGGCAAGCCTCTGTTTGGAGACAACGTTCCCTTTCTGATGTCCGCCGAAGCAGACAAAGAGCTGCTAAGAGCATCTAGAGCTCTGCGTGCGATCCAAATAGACGCGCAAAGCACGCAACGGACACAGCAACGATAAGGCTGGGTCTGCCTCCTCCCGGGGCAGCTTCGCTTGCAGGCTCACCACCTGACCCCTAAGGGGTCATGGAAACCTTGGGCACATAGCCCGGTCAGGGTCTCAGTACCACGTGAGAACACTACAGACCGAACTCCAGGCAGGTGTCGCTACCAGAGGATGCCTGAAGGTCCCGAACACTCCTGATGGATTTTGTGAGCTCAGTCAGGAGTGCTGTATTCAAAGAGAGGGCTTTCAGCTCGACTGACTCTAGTGGCTCAAGCGGGGCTCTCCGAAGGCCCAAAAGGACCATGGAGAGATTCTGAGGGAAAGAGGCATAGCCTAGGAGAATTCAGCCTCCTGGCACCTTTCAGGAACCTGATAATCATGTCGTGCTTCCCCGAGGACTTACCGTCTGCCGCACAAGGTGGAGGGGGACAGCCGCTGTCGCTGCTGACTCCGGAGGAGGAGACAGTGGGCGAGTTGTGGCATGCGACTCAGACGTAAGCCGCCTTGGAGGTTTATATACGCCCCCATCGCCGTGTTGTCTGGCAAGACCAACATGCGCTTGCCCTGGATCGACGGCAAAAGCCTCCGCAGGGCGAGCAGTACTGCCAACAACACGAGGCTGTTGATATGCCAACACAGTTGCGGTCCTGTCCAGGTGCCAGCGGTTGCGTGCCCATTGCATACGGTGCCCCAGCCTAATTTGGAGGCATCTGTCATAACCACGACGTGCCTGGACGCTTGCTGTAAGGGAACCCCTACCCATGACACTGCAAGGTCTGTCCAAGGGCTGAAGAAGTGGCAGATCAGTGTGATGACCATGTGATGTGTGCCGCGGTGCCATGCCCATCTCGTGACTCGAGTCTGAAGCTAGTGCTGGAGCAGTCTCATATGCATCAACCCGAGCGGGAGCCTCTGAAACTGTTTCAGTGGGACCACTGCACTCCACCTGAATGACTTCAGGCAGTTCAGCACCGACTGCATGGAGACTCATGGAGACTAACTCCTTCCCGAGAAAAGAGATGCTCCGAACCAGGGAGAGCTTGCTCTTTTCCCAGTTGACCCAAAGCCCTAAACGGCTGAGGTGCCTGAGCACCAGGTCCCTGTGTGCACACAACAGGTCTCGAGAGTGAGCTAGAATCAGTCAGTCATAGAGGTAGTTGAGTATGCAGACACCCACTTCCCTTAACGGGGCAAGAGCTGCCTCTGCGACCTTCGTGAAGACGCGAGGGGACAGGGACAGGCCGAAGGGGAGGACCTTGTACTGATACGCCCGGCCGTCAAAAGCAAACCATAGGAAGGGTCTGTGACGAGGTAAAACCGAGACGTGAAAGTACGCATCCTTCAGTTCTACCGCCGCGAACCAATCTTGATGCCGGACACACCAAAATATGCAGGGGACGCCACGACGAGGAGCCTTGCTTCCTCTCGAACTCATGGCTGCGCTGAGGGGGCCCTCGAAGCACTTACCTTGCTCCACGTACCCGGCATCGAGGGAGGTCGGCGACGGGGGAGGAGGGACTTTTTGACCGTCCTCGTAACTCGTCACAACCGCCTGGCCGAGGGTGTGAGTGTGGTGTGGTCGGGCGCACGACGTCCAAGTCACAGATGCTCGGTGTCTGGTTGCCGTGATAACAGCGGTCGTAAACACCGACCGTGTGACCCAAGGAGTGAGGAAACCACTCTTTTTTTTGAAAAGCCCGTTCGGGGTGCGGCAAACACAAAACAAAATGGAACACAAGATTTACCTCCTGGCCCTCCACCGGGGGACGGAGTGGTCTGGATACCAGCTCCATGGTAGCAGCGGACATCTCCCTCCCTGGGTCGTCCATCTCAGGGGCACTTAGGAACCTTCCAGGTCCTTGCGCCTGGTCGTGAGGCGGGAGCCATGGCAGAGCCACCTGGGCTTTCGCCGCAGCAGGGGGATGCCCTCGGCGAGCAGTCAGGGTACAGAATCTTGAGCCGCACTGGGGCAAGATGTGCTATATTGCCTCAGTCTGCTTCTTCACCTCTGAGAACTGCTCGTCAACCTCGTCAACTCGTCATGCACTTCCGGGAAGAAGGAGACCGGGGGGTGGGGGGGGGTGCGGCTGTGAGCGGCGCTCCAAGCCCAGGAACCAGTCATCTAGCCACGAGGGCTCAGGGGAGAGTTCCAGTCCAACCAGACACTCGTGGCGGCCCAGGCAAGCATGGTGGTCAGCTCTGCATCAGCCTCATACTGGGCGGGCAGACCCGAAGGTGGCAGCCCAGTCGAGTCCTCGGCATCCGACATCGCCAGTGCGCTCTCCGACGCAGCGATCAAGGACTCATCCTGCTCACAAGCCCCAAGAGAGACGAGCGTGCTGGGGAACGGGAGGTCTGCGGGGAATTACCCGGTGAGACCACGGCCATTGAAATCCCCAAATCGCCTCCAGTGCCAGCCGGGCTGGCCTCGTACCTGTAGGTAGAAGGCGCAGTGCAGGGGGCAGCTGGAATGGCTTTCCCTCGGAGGAAGGAAAGCCGCGACCGCAACGTTGCCATGCTCATGTTCTCGCAATGAGAACGCCAACCATCCACGAACGTTGCCTCAGTGTAAGCGCGGCCCAGACACGTGAGGCAGCGCCTGTGGCCGTCGGAGGCAGAGAGATAACGTCCGCATCCAGGAATCACACAAAGACATCTTTAAAAAGACGTTCACGTCAGTGTGTTGCTGTGATAGAGGAAAATATACTCTGCAGAAATATATACTCTCTCAGTAGCGCTGTCGAAGCGCCTAGGGGCGTAGTCTGCACTAAGTGTGCAGAAGGAGAGAAAGCCGCTGAAATGCGCCATATATCCAACAGCATACGCTTCTATCTGAGGTGAATGGACCGGCAGTGGAATTCAGCTCGCTGACACACAACCGCTCGGCTCCGAAGAAAAAATCTGAATGAGTGGTTGCGAGCCAGCTCCTTTTATACCAGTATGTCTGGGGGAGTGGCATGCAAATTCCACTTGCCAATTCTCACTGGCCTTTTCTCAAAGACTGGAGGTGTTTGGGGCTCCCAGGAGCGACCCCTAGTGTCACTACATCGACACAACATCGAGTGAGTGACAGAAGGGGAACACATGGCATGTTCTTGTAAAAATAAAGTTGCTTTCAAAAATCATAAAAACATGCAAAGAAATAAAAATGCCCAGATATGACCTCATCTAAACACACAAGCATATTTGTGTGAACCTCTGAACTCATCTTCTCATGCATCCAGCTATTTCTAGTGGCATCTGAAGCTGTTTCTTTCCGTTTAAGCCTCCCGTACTCAAAGACATCTCTCTTAATCTATGTAAATTCAGCGTCTCACCTCTGACCCATCAGCCAGATCCAAACCAGATGCTGGTTTCATCCAAATCACAACCAGTTTAAGCTGTGACCTCAATCAGGTGACTGCTCCAATCCCAGTTTGGATCTAATTAAGGTGGAGGGCATAACCTCCATTGGGTTAAACTAGCACACCCCACCTTCTGCCTCCAGTACCCAAAGGCATTTTTACACCCAGCTGCATCCCACCACACAAAGCAAGAACATTTTTATCCCAGCAGTTGCTCAACCTGCTTCTAATGGTGCCCAAAATTGCAACAACATATAAAGTGTGCAGAACAATATGTGTCATTTTGAGTTTAATGTGGAAAGAGAGCCCTCATTGTGGAAGTTTTTAGCATTTACAAAAACTTAAGTTGATAAAGTGAGGTATCTCCTCAGGGAGTGTTTTGGATCAGAGTTGTCAAAGTGACTAATGTTGGCACATTGCTGAGACAAAAGCATTTGGGGAGAAAAGTAGCTTCAGTCGAATTAAAATACATATACTGTGTGCCAAGCATTCATCTTCAGATGTTTAGAGAAATACTCTTACGTTAGTAATGGGGATTCCCCAAAATGTTGTGTGTGTCTCTGTGTCAGTCGACCAAAAATCCCCACAATCATAGTTAAACAATGAAAGCAGTATAATAAAAGGAATAAAACATGTCTTAATTAAAATCTAAAAATGCCAAAGGGTTTCTGTTAGGGTTACAGGTTAGGATATAGCAAACAGAGGTCTGGACAGGCCTTAAAATGAAACCTGACCAGTACCCATACCCGAGACCTTGTGACACGTCTGATTTTAAGCCCTAACCAGAAATCGCAGTGCCCCCTCTGGACACCAGAGCAGGAAGTTAAAAACACATTGGCTTACCATTTATCAAGTGCCAAAATGTTGCTTGGGGCAGAACAATCTGGAATTATGTGTAACAGTCACATTAAGTCCTCTTTGTAGCCTGAACTTCTTTAGAATGTTGAATGTTTGTGACACCTGTGGATGCAGCACAGTGAATGAAACAGGGTTAGGGTTAGTGTGGGTTAGGGTTAGTGTGGCGGTCCTATATGTGATGCTGAAGAACAGTGAAATGTGGCGCAATAATCAAAGACATATGTCCAGCACATGCTTAAATACAGAGCAAATGCATGTAAAAACTAATTCGTCCATTTGTTTGTCTGTGATTGACAGCAAGGAGGTGCATTAAGGTCCATTAACCGCGGTGCCTCCCTGCCAGTCATCCGATGGCATGAAGGGGGAAAATGTTATTCTATGAAAATGCGCTTCATAGATGGCTTTCGCTGTTGCACACTGTCTCCGTGTTTATATCAGCGTCTCCCGCTAAAGGGGTTTACATGCACTCCTCCCACAAATGCAGTGTGGAGAAAACAGGATGTCGGATGCCATGAATGGGGCCTCCTTGGAGTTGGAGGCCCATGGGCTTCAGCATGTGTAAGCCTGTGCATTAATGCACCTCTGGTGTGTGAAACAAGTTAGGAAGTCTTTTACATTATTTCGTTAATTATAAACCCGACAGAGACCGAACCCAAAGTCATACTTGGAAAAACTGACCAATAATCTGATGATTTGTCAGGTCGTGTTGGGCCCGTATTGGGTTGCAGACCTAGCAAATTTAATTTGCTTAATATAAAAACAATTAAGCGCAACAGTCCGGTTCCTAGTAACAATCTAATTAATTTTCTCCATAGACTAACTGATATTTAACTATAAATTATAAACCTTTAAATACAGACTTAGTGTGAGCTTCTGAGGATATTAATTGATAGTATAGGCTTCTGCTGAAGTCATCACTCCACCTTATTTAAAAAAAAAAAAAAAGTGTTTAATAGTGGAAGTTCTGGTGAAGAACTACACTACACATGATCCTGAAGAGAAGAGTCTACCAATCAGAGAGAATCGTGGTGAACAGAAAGTCTTGTACCTTTTGTTTTTTTCAATATATTTTTGCTTCAAATTAAAGTTTGTGATGTTGTGATTCACCTCGTAGCTGGTTGCTTACATTCATGACTTAAAACTCTTTAATGAAGGATTTTAATGATGGGAAAAATACTTCTGGAACCAAGACAGCTGACAAAGTGGGCAGGGTTAGGTTAGGTCACTAGGTTGATGTCATTCTGAACTACACCAAATCTCAAAAAGATTTTACCAAAGTTTAACAAGTAAACGATGAAATTAATGAAATTAGAGGTAACATTTTGAGTGCAAATTTAAGTGAAAAATATTGTATTAAAGTATATTTCATGTAGTTCAGTTCAACATAGCAAAAAAAAAAAAAACATGGTAACCCTAGTTACTGTGAAAACCAGATAAACAAATTAATAAAAATAAAATATATAATTTCTTTGTATTTATTTGTTTATTATTATTATTTTACAAAACTAACAAAAACTTTCATTGTTCTATAATATTTTTGGTGGAAACTATGGTTACAATGTATGGCTATATATTTAGACATTTATGTCTTTACAAATGTGTCTATATTTTCAGGAAGGGTGCAGGAACTCCCTTTGGCATCCAAACCTCTTACACTACTGAACCAATGCAAAGTACAGTATGTCAGATATAACACACGCACACACGCACTCACACACACACACACACACACACAGAGAGAGAGAGAGAGAGAGAGAGAGAGAGAGACGTCTGTAGCTCTGCTGGTGACATTATTTATGGTGGCTCCAGTGTTCTTGAAGGGTGCAAAGTGTTTCTAATAAACAGTTTCAAATTTCCCCACAGTTTAACTGTGTGTGTGTGTGTGTGTGTGTGTGTGTGTGTGTGTAAGAGCTTACACTCCTAAAAATCCCTGACCACTGACAACCCAGGGGTCGGTTATCCAACTGTCCACTCCCCTCAACGAAAGAGAGAGAGATAGTGACAAGACAATGGCCATAAATAAAGTTGTCCGTCGTCGAGTGCGAGGTGATCCATTAGAGTGTACTGTCAGCAGGGCCGCTAATATTTCACAGGTAGGAGATGTGTGTGAAAGAGTGATGGTACAGCAGATGAGTGAGACACTACAGCTCTCCTCCTTTCCTTGAGGCTGCGGGGCGAGGGAGTGGACATAACAAATCACATGTTTTACTACTTTGTCATATACTGCTGTGGGCTTTAGATTTGTCCAACAACAACGACTTTTATTCACTTTCACACAAATCACGAGTTAAACATCAGATTATCAGTTCATAAACACTTTTTGTTCTGTTCCTCACACAATGCTATCTTATGACATCTAAACACTTTTATTATAGCGCATTAATCATTTTAATGTTTGCATTACATAATCAACTACATTTACAAGCTTGTTCGAGTGAGATCAAATTGAGCTCGACTGATAGAGTGATGCACTTGTGATGTAAAGGAGCGGGGTACGAGTCCTGAACAGAACATGAGTCCACATGTGAACCCAAAGTGTCATAGAAGCTCCACAAAATGACGTGCTTGTGTTTTTCATCTCACATTTACTTTTTCTGACATTATCGGTTAGGTTTAGGTTTAACCTCCTGAGACCTGAGCTTGACTGCTGTGTGCACAGCTATTAAAGAAATTGATGCGGTGTAATATCAGGGTTAACATATGATACATTTCTGATATTCAATAGACTATTTTGAACAATCATCTAATCTAAAGCATCGCCATCACAACTGCATTATGTCCCGCATATTTGTCCAGCAACTTTTAATGATCAGCTGAACTTGATTGTCATCTAAAATTAATTTTAGCGTCATAATGCAATTTACATTTTCTGAAGAAGCTCAGCAAATGCGATCAGAGGTAAAGAGGCTTAGATTTAAAATATTTAAAAGTTTTAAAATGTTCAAAAGTTAGTTTTCTGAAAGTAAACTCAGCATTGGACAAATAGTTCTGATAGTTTATAGTCTTGAAAAAAGTCTAGAACATTCTGACAATGTCATTCAGCCTTTTTTCATCTACTATCTTATATAGGCATATATAGGTCTAAAAATATACTTTTTTTTGTTGGGTAATTAATTATTTTATTTAATGCTTTATTCATTTTGTAGGCTAATTTATTTAGTTTAATACAGGGAATTTTGTGGCCTGGGTAGCTCAGTGAGTAAAGAAGCTGACTACCACACCTGGAGTCGCATGTTCGAATCCAGGGTATGCTGAGTGACTCCAGCCAGGTCTACTAAGCAACCAATTGGCCCGGTTGCTAGGGTGGGTAGAGTTGTGCTGGGTTAACCTCCTCGTGGTTGCTATAATGTGATTCGCTCTCAGTGGGGCGCGTGGTGAGTTGTGCATGGATGCCACAGAGAATACCGTGAAGCCTCCACATGCACTAGGTCTCTGCGGTAATGCGCTCAACAAGCCACGTGATAAGATGTGTGGATTGACGGTCTTAGATATGGAGACAACTGAGATTTGTCCTCCACCACCCGGATTGAGGTGAGTCACTACGCCACCACGAGGACTTAGAGTGCATTGGGAATTGGGAATGCCAAATTGGGGAGAAAAGGGGAGGAAAAAACAAATAGAATTTTTATTACATTTGTCACAAACAGTGGCCATTCATTTGTTCTCCGTGCACTTGTCGATGTGCATGACAGGAGATATTTGTGTTGGCACTCCTGGAAGTGTCATGTTAGGGTTTTAAGGTTAGGGTTATAGGGTTAATTGGCACTCCTGGAAGTGTCATGTTTGCAGCATCGGATCTATATGCCGTTCAGATCAATCCATAATCACGTACAATATATTGGCTTTCAAGGATGTATACCGTCATCATGATTAACACAGGCTAACGATTGGGGTAAATTCTGTCATGTGACACTACATTTTTGCATTAATGCCAATTTTCTCGACAAAAAGTGTTTCCAAACCAGTTTTTCGTGACATTTGAGGTATCGACATAGAGTTTATGCACTAAAGTTAAAAGGAAAAATATTATGTCGACACGTGACATTTTTGCGATAATTTGCGATAATCAGCTTTATTTTGATGCGCTATAACTTTTTCCGCAAAGAATTCTTGGATGGAAATGTAGTTACTGTCTCATGTCTGTCAAACATGTTGAATGGTCCAAACATCATCTGCAGCCTGAAACTGAACTTTTGGTCAGATTTTAGGAGTGAATGCACTTAACTACATAGAGAGCTATAGGATGCACCCATGCTCCCTATTTAGTGAATGACTTAACCTCCAGTGTGCTGTCTGTCTGCACTGGTCTCAGAACAGTTCAATGTGATAATACACAGTAAATATATAGGAATGCATTTACTAATGTTAATGAATAGAACCATATTGTACAGTGATATCAAAATAAAATCGAACAAAATTTATATTAAAATGAAGAAAATGACCCACAGATGTGTTATAGTTGAAAATTATTCAAAATAACTAACATGTTTTTTCAACTTTTGAGGGAATAAGGTCCCGTTTTCCACATATGTGGACTTCATATTTATCAGTGCACTGACGGCAGAAAAATGTACGGATTTTTTTAAAGCGACATAGAGACGCTGCTCTTTTTTACAACCAAACAGGTTTCAATCAAAAAACGTAGAGGTTTTTTTACCAGAGGCACTTTTGTTGGCGCTGTGCCCGTAGGAGTTCTTCACAGAAATCAACATCATGCTGTTGTGTCACGTGACTCTGTGCACCAGAAGTTTAACCCTTAAATGACAGTGTAGAGTCTTGTCAACAATAATCAGTTGATTTAAATTCATATAAATTATGCATTGTGTATAGCAAAGCCAAAATACAACGTCCACACATGTGGACGCAGGGTCGCACAAGGTTTAGAGTAGGGAGTTTGGTTTTGTTGAATTAAAACTCGATAAAGCATTAACTTTAAAAACCTCATCTGTTTGGGAGAATATTTAACTTGCTTTTAGCGCAACACAGTGGACATTTCACCTTCAGCTATACGTTTAATGAACCACGCAATATCATTTTGGAAAATTTTTGCCACGGTCGTGGAATTTTCATGAGCGTGTGTGCATACATTCACAGAAACCAATGGTTTCACATTTTAGGAAACTGTTTGTGTTTAACACAGTTTGAAATCGTGTTCTAGCTGAGGCAGCTTTGCTTTCCTAAAACCAAGACAGAAGTTCTCAGCCAAGCATTTAGCCAACAAAGAAAATGAAATCTGATCTCTCCACGCAGTTTTATCTAAGCTGAGCATCAGTCAGCAGGCATCAGAGGAATTAAAGGTTTAATATTTGATATCGCCAGGGTCGTCTGCTTTCATGAGAACTGGGAGAAACTTCTCTTTTCTCCTGTGTTTACTCAGACTAGCTCCATAATTTCCACATGACTTCAACACATCAGATTTAATCTCAAATTAAGACTTTGCTGTCTGATTTAGAGTTTATTTTTAATAGCTATTCATTAACAATATTTGGTGGCAACTGTGATCATTCCGGACAAACTCACTAGTTTTTCGTTTACACATTTTTTTTACATTTGGATTGACACTGAAATGTACAATATCAACATATTCACTGCATTTAAAATGTTAGCGCTTTTTCATGTGTATTAGAGCTTTAGAGACGTACTAATGTTTCTGCATGATAAAATGATCAGAACAGAAATTCCCTGAAGAAATCCCCTGCAGCTGAATCGTTCAATACAAAGACAATCCTACTGCAAGGCTTTTATTTATTAGTGAATGAAACAGAAACTTTTTCAGAGAAAGACCTTTTTAATAGAATATCTATGTACAAATGCTGTGAAGATGGGACTAATACAAGTTTAATCCTTTTCACTCTTTGTATTGCTAAATTTAATTATCATCAAACCTTATCAAGTATGAAACAAGAAAAAAACACTGTTGATGTTACTGTAATTATTAACGCAAGTTTCACTCATTTCCTGATTTGTGTGTGTGCTAATGCAATTTTTCCGAAACTTCTGATTCTTTGAACCCCAAAGTATTTGTAAACATTTGTGCATCTCTAAAGTTGTTCAAACATTAAAAGGTTTATATTTCAAATGCTGTCAATGTGTCGATATTGTACATGTCCTTCTCTATGCAAACGGATGAAATTTGATGTGTGATAGAACCAGACTTGACATACGAATACTCACGAGATTGCAGTTGGATCATTCTATTTGTGGCCTTCTTGGCACTTTTATCGATTGCAGAGAAGATGTGGGAACAAGGTTGTTGGAAGTCAGATTGGAACTCACGTCACCCACATGAGCACCACACAAAGGTGTAGCAGCCAGGGGGGACATGGGGGACACATCCCCCTCACTCTTTAAAAAAGGTTATTTGGCCCCCCACACTTTTCCAAGCTAAACCCATACTGAGTCCAAACGGTGGATTTGTATTCAGTATTCTTTGTGTTGTGTTACTTTGGGCTGTTTGAGCAACCAGCCAGTCACAGGTGAGTTTCATGAGCCGAAACAACCCTTACGTAATAGGCTGTCAGTCAGACAGTCTAATCAACACTGCTCCCTTCATTTCTACAAAGTTGCTTACAATGCTCAGTATTCCATGTTTTTTATTGGCATTGATGTTGATCTAAATTAATAATGTAGAGACGAGGAACACACAAACGAGAGTTATTTATCGGCATGTCATTCCTGATAGGTAGCATTACATGAAATTCACTGCAGGACAAACAAAGGACAATCCATTTAAGCACACACTGTAAGTGGAGTTTATATATTTAGATTTAGTTTGTATAGTGTTACATATGTAAAGCTATTTTTAATATCAGCTCCTATTTTTTAACTCTATGTTGGGGTGTAGTCGACAAAATGTAGGAAAAAAATATAGATCTGCTGTTTTCTTAGAACACTTATGCATTTTACTGAAGTCAATAGATATGTAGAAATGCTTTTTTATACATGAAAACATACGGATGTTATTGAAACTCATAATAATATAAGACTATTATTGTTGTCTTTTTTATAAAAGTCATGCTCAGCAGCTCACAAACTGTAGGGAAATGATATATTTGCTTTGTTCTTATAATGCTTAAAACCTCTACTAAAGTCTCTTTGTATGTCTGTAGACATACAAATTTTAAAGGATTAAAATATTCTTTTGATAATTGATTCAGTGACTAACTAATTTCACACAAGACATCACCAGATGGCATCACCAGAAATGGTCACTGAACTAATCATTAACTGGATGTGAATGGATTTTGGTGAGCATAATCAAAACACTCGAGCCACCTGGATAAATTTAAATGCAATGCACAAGCACAGAGTAAAAAATAAAATTGTACACATGCACAATTGGCATTATTGTAATTGATTCAATAATTTATTCAGAACTAGCTTGTGCTCAGTCTTTTATTGACGTGTGAAACGGAAGCACGTGCTCCACAAGATGCCCTTTATTTTTGCAGGTAATTTTGTTAAATTTTACACTTAATTTGCAATGCTTGAATCTTTCAAATAAAAGTATATAATATGAATATATTAATATAATACTTATATCAAACTTGTATATTAATATATATATATATATATATATATATTTTTTTTTTCTTTTTTATTATTATTATTTTTTTAAATAGAAAGACGACATGAACACGAAATCACACAGAATGTTTAATTCTGTAAGATAATTAGCACACTTTTAATGTGATTATAATGACTGTGTTGTGTAATGATTTTGTTGCAAGAGGTTTGGGTATAGGGCCTAACCACCTAATAAAGACTTTTTTACTTCACTAATTTATCAATTTATTAAATGGAAAAGCAAACAAGAATTAAAGTAATGGGATTATAAAAAACAGAATAAAAACATTTATAACACAATTATAACAATTGTGTTGTGCAACAAAACTGTAATTCTGTTGCAATTACAACTTATTATAAATGAATGTATTTTTCCTCCAGTAAACACATCTAAGTGATGACCATGGCAGAAATCACCCCGACACTGACCACTCATTGAGCAGACACATAAATTCCTGCTATCTGTGACTGTGCAACATAAGTGTCTGGTGAATCATTGCTGAATTACCTCCATTCAGTGAGACAGCAAGGTGAGAGAGCGACAAGATGAGAGACTTATGGGAGATGTGTGGCAAAGTAATGGGGTGTTATGAGATGAGACTAGCATCAGACATCATCAGTCTGGTGTGTGAAGACTGTGTTCATCTACACATAACAGGGCCAAGGCAATCCAAAAAAACAGCATTCACTCTTACGCCACTATCTTCACACATATTTGCAGAGAATGAGATGTGGGAGAGGGATGCAAAAGGTGGAGAGGGGTGCCAGTGGAAGAACAGACAGATTTATAGGGAAAGGTCAAAGGACAGAATCTCCCAAATTCTGTTACGGTCCAAAACCATCTTCAACTTCCTCCACAAAGCATGTCTGGGCCATCAAGATGTGTGATTTTCAAATCTACTGTCCCATGGCTGGACATATTTAACTATTTTTTTATGACCAAAAGACCTCATGTAAAAACAGTTTTGACACACTTGACTGAATTTATGTTTCTCATGATCTTTAAAGCATTTTGTGTCCCTAGTGTGCAGAGCTGGTAATCTAGGCAAATTGGGTTGACTTTGAAGAAGCTTACAGTAAGTTTTGATTAGTTCTGATTTATTTAATATGTTTTGGTCACTACATAATTCTGATACGTTATTTTATAGTTTTAATGACTTCACTATTATGTGATTAATTGTATGAAAAATAACTTTCAATAGTTATATGAAAAATAACTAAATTAATCATGTCCATGACGCGTACGTAAATTACGTAAAAAGGACATTTCCTTCCATCGTAACAATTTTCGCTTGATGTCCCGCCTTGATTTTTTGGTGAATCTGTGTCAGTAGAGGGCAGTCAGTGCGACTCTACCTGTACAGACAACATGCCTTGTCAAACCACCGAAAGCAGCACAGCCTTCTACAGATGACGTGCTCTTGCACTCAAAGACAGATGAACGGAGTGCAACAGAATGAAGGGATCGCGAGACGTGTTTCCAACCAAAGCAAGACTCTTCATAAGCATCCATCTGATGCACAGATGAAAGTAAGCCAATAATAGGGTTATGCTTAATCAGGGCCGTTTCTGAGCAATTGGGGCCCAAATTCCTACTTGGAGGCCTCCAAGAATTGATGAACTACACAAAACGTAATAAATAAATAAATAAATAAAAACGTAGCACATGACTGCAAAACGTTAGCTAACTAATGGTTGCAATTTAATACATGACAGCGAACAAACACCATCTAGCCAGGTAGCTGGCTTAAGCCTTAAGCCAATAAATAAAAATAAAGAAATAAATAAACAACCTTGCTTTGTGGGGCCCCCTGGTGGCTCTGGGGCCCTAAGCGGCTGCTTTTACGGCTTATAGCTAGAAAGGGCCCTGTGTTTAATGATATGGAAATATGACATAATTGTCGACTGCCACAATGTATATAATGTATTTGACTTATCTAAGCTATAATATTTATTATATGTTAGCTTACATTTATAATTATTTAAATTAGTATATCTTTATATCTAGCTGGCTTTCTCAGTAAACGATTACCTATTTTTATCGATTGACACCCTAACTGTTATTATGGCAGTCCGCAATTTACAATGTTGGAACATTTTCACCCTGGTTCACTCCATCAGGAACACCCACAGTCATCGTCAGGTCACATGGCACCCAGCATGTGAAAATGTGTAAACGCCTGGAGTTCTGTCGCATCCGACAATGGACGAGTGCTGAAATGACTTCAACAATTGGAAAAAAAAATCCAGTTTCACCTACTGGCCTTCACTGACAGGTGAAAAAGAGCATCACAAATGGTGCAGAGAAAGCCCCAACGATTCCCGTCTTGCCCACCTCCTTGTCTTCTTCACTGCTCTTTTTTGGCATTAGTTACATGCTGGCCTCAAGAGTACAAGATATTCTTCATCTCTCTGCACCCAGCCCTTCTGTTCTCTCCTCTCAGCGAGAGGGAGGAGACAGAGAGAGAAAATATGATGTTATTGTATCCTGTGCAAGCACAGACGCTCTGTGTGTGATGTGGTTCTGTATGTGAGAGGTAAACTATTGCTTAGTGTGTCATCTGTGCCTCTTTAAAACTTGCTTCTTTATACTTTATATATATATATATATATATACACAGTACGAATGTATGTAACTTACCTATGTAACTTAAGGAAACTTTTTATCTCCAAATAACCACAATCGACCATTTCAAAACTTTATATAGAGAATGGTTCTTGATAAGAAGGACTTCTGAACCCAAGGGGCTGGAGAGAACTTGATGTGTTTTTTTTTTATTTATTTTTATATAAGTGTTTGAAATGAAAAGTCTGAATACCGAATAATATAACAAAGATCTTATATGCATGTATGTAACACATTCACAGAGACAGAAGTTTAAAGTCAAAAAATGGGATCAAAGAATCGCCCTGCCTCGAACCAGCGGTACCCTGATGTACCCTGTCGGGCCACATCAGGGAGGCGTCGCTCGCTGCTCGCTGCAGTGATTAGTGTCCATGTAACACTTTGAACACTTCCAGCTCAAAGCAGAATCCAGCTGGGTCAGACGCTTCAAACATCTTGGACGAGCGCATGAAATATGTAGGCATAGGGGGGTCTGGTTCCCGAACCACTGAAAAGCTTCTTAGAGTTTAGATATAAAAAGATATCATATTCATTTTCCCATTTTTAATGCATACTCTGGGAATCAAAGACAACAAATAAAATCTGAGGGGCAGCGCGTATGCCTGTCATTTTCCCTCCAGGTCACCCTTGCGGCATTTGGACCGGGGTCTTTCTTGTAAATAGTCCTGGGGCTCAGTTTTGCATGCTGCTGATCAACAGAACTTTTACCCTGAGTTTGATGCATGATTTATGCTGCTGGAGGTATTAAATACAGATCATTTTCAACAATTAAGCTGTTATTGTTGGCTGTTCTCTGCATCACTCGTGTACACTGTTCTGTCACAGTCTTTTGTCTTGATAATTCAGTACAGTTCTTGGCAGCGCTGGCTTTTACAGGATTGTCTTCACTCATATATTGACAGTCTAATCTACATACTGTTTTAATAATTAATTTATATACTTTGATAATCCACCGAGAGCCTGGCTGCCATCAACATTATGACAATCAAAAATGTTTCATTATCACTATTTGGCAAGAGAAATTATAATAAGAATGAAAAATAATAATGAAGAAAACGAGGAAGGTATAAATTAACAGCTACATGTAACTGTTTAAGACATGTAATCTAAATTGAAGTTTTGTGCTATGCTATATATACTGGTGTACTCCTGAAAGTTGACTAAATAAATTTTAAGCAGATTACTTGTTTAAAATTTGCAGGGGTATGATCCAAAAATACTGATGACTCATCTTTCATCTCATCATCTAGGCAGTGTTGGATAATTTCATCAAAAAAGTAATCCACTACAAATTACGATTGTAACTTCAAGTTACTTTCTAAAACACACAAAAGTTTTTACTATAGTGCATGACTTGCATTTCATAACCAACTTGTTTGATTAAATAGTGCAGTAGCTTGACTGATAGAGCATTACACTTGTGATGTAAAGGAGCGGGGTACAAGTCATGAAGAGTACGCGAGTCCACATGCGAGCCCAAAGTATTATAGAAGTAGGGATGCGCCGATACCACTTTTTCTCTTCCGATTCCAATACATGGAATCTCAGTATCAGCCAATACCGATCTGATACCAGTGTTGTTGTTTTTTACAAAATTAGATTAGAATGTCTATTCTATAGTTCACTGTGTGATACTAATTGGGGGTACTCTTTTATACGCAAAGAAACACAAACCTTTAACTACATATTATTTTGATATAAATGTGTAGCCTATTAAGAAAAACTTTGTTAACTAGTCTACTAAATAATGTAGCAGCAAAATTAACAGTAATTCCAGTCTATGTCCAAAACACAAGATTTTGGTTTGAAATACTCAATTCAAAGGCATATTTGTTGATGCTTGATAATTTGTTCCTCAATCGAAAATTTCAAACAACTGGAGATTCCCTGGAGATTTTAGTATTTTTTCAGTTTACACTGCCACTGCTTGCATGGCACCAAAATTGTAATATTTCTCAAGGTAACCATAGTTTCTGACAAAATATCACAGTAACTACAGTTAAAATTTAAGTTACTTGGTTTTAACCATAGGCAAAAAATAAAGAAATTAAAGAAAAAGACAGAAAGGTTCTGAGAACCTTCCGTATTAACTTGCTTTGGTTTTCCATAAGTAGTTGTAACAATATTTGTAGTTACTCTTTTTTTGGCTGAAACTACGGTTACCATGGTAAATTCTTGTAAGTGTCACGTGTCAGATCAAATAGTCCATAACCTCAGGCTGGTAATCTGCAACCAGTCATCCAGCACTGGAGCATGAAACAGCCATGTACAGACTGGTGACAGAGCTGAAGGCCCTGCTGTCAGCTGTAAGTTCTGCTCGGACTCTTCTGTCAGTGAACATTGCTCCATTGTGCTCTCTCGGCCTGGCGCTTGGCCAACACTAGGTTAAAGTCTTCAAGCTGTTCATCTGTCAGAGGCCCGTGGTGGTTTCCCATCAGCCAGCCCATCAATATCAATGTTTCAATGAGCTATCACTGAACTCTAGCTAGGAGCAATGCCGCAGCGTGCTAAGAGAGATATACAGTATTTACGTTTAAAGGTATTTGTTGGGATTCTCTGAGACTTTTGGCCAATAACACAATGAACTAAAACAAAATTGACAATGCAATTTTTGAGCCTGTCTGCTGAGGGTGAAAGCATTATGATGTTATATACTTTATGTTTGGAATGCTGTTATTCCTGGGCATTTTTTATTTTTTATTTTTTTTGGCAAGGGAAATAAAAGGAAATTCTGTAATCATTTACTCACGCTCATGTTGTTCCAAGCCAGTATAACTTTCTTTCCTCAGTGGAACACTGTGGAGGTGACTGCGTGGTCGAGCGCCCATCTGGGGAGAGAGAAAGCAGTAAGGACATCCACCTGAGATGAATTGTGACTAATTACCATCTCTATGTTCACAGTAAGAGTCAGGGGAGATAAAAAGACGGCCAATTCACAGAGAGAGACAGACAGACCAGAGTCTTCATGTCTGACCCCTGAGAGAGAGTTTTGTGTTGTGTGAAGCTGAAAAGCGGACTGTTTATTTGAGTGACGCTGAAAAGGCGTCTTATGTTTTGAGTTAAGCTGTACAGCAATTGCTGGTTATTTGTGAATAAAACGGACTCATGTGAACTGTGGAAACCGGTTCCTGCTTCCTCCTTTATCTGTCCAACCTGAACCTTTGTTACACTGGTGCCGAAACCCGGGATAAGGAGGAAGGTACGCTGCCATGGAGTTGTCTTCGCCACTGGAGGAAGTGTTTTGATCCCTCGTCAGCATCCACCAGGCGCAACACCAGGCCCTCATGGATCTTCGGGCGGAGCAGCAACAGTGCTTTGAGGTGCTCCTTCGAGGCCAAGAGAAGGACCGATGGGTGTTGCAGACCTTGCTACCCCTGGGAGGTTCACACACCGCAACCCCGGCAGCAGCGAATTCCCATGTGACGCTGGTGAAGATGGGGGCGCAAGATGAGCTGGAGGCCTTTCTGGAGCTCTTCGAGCACACGGTCCAAGCTCTGGAATGGCCGCGGGTGCAATGGGCAGTACACCTCCTACCGCTGCTGACCGTGGAGGCCCAACTCACAGTGCAATAACTTCCGGTCAACAACCTCCTGAGGTATCCTGAGCTGAAGAAAGCCATCCTGCAGCGGGTCAGCCGCAGTCCCGAAGAGCATCGGCAGTGGTTCCAAACCCTGTTGCTGAGCGAAGTCGGCCGCCGTTTGCCTTCATTCAACAGCTCTGCGACACCTGCCGGTGGTGGGTGCTGGCCGAGGAGCCCAGTGACATCGGGGGCATCATTGTTCTCTTGGTACTGGAACAATTCATTGCCAAACTACTAAAAGGACCTGCGGAGTGGGTCCAGTGCCACCGACCGGCGTTGCTGGAGAAGCAGTGCAGTTGGCGGAGGACCATTTAGCGGGTGAATCCGCCGGCCACTCCAAAAGTGCCATTGTGCCCTCTACCATTGATCGAGGTACCCTTTGACAGAGTTGGCATGGACCTCGTTGGGCCATTAGTACGGTCAGCACATGGGCATCTCTTTGTGTTGGTTCTGGTGGACTACGCAATGCTATACCCGGAAGCAGTGCCTCTTCGCAACATCTCAGCACATAGTGTTGTCGAGGCACTCTTCAGAATAATCTCATGAGTGGGGATTCCGAAAGAAATCCTCACTGACCAGGGCACTACTTTCATGTCACGTACACTAAGGGAGCTGTACGAATTATTAGATATTAAATCGATTTGGACAAGCATGTACCATCCACAAATGGACGGATTGGTTGAACGATTTAATAAGACCTTAAAAAATATGATTCCCAAATTTGTGCACAAAGATGCTCGGAATTGGGATAGGTGGCTCAAACCCCTGTTATTTGCAGTAAGATAGGTCCCGCAAACGTCCACAGGGTTTTTCCCATTTGAATTATTATATGGCTGTTAGCTCCATGGCATATTAGATGTCATGAAGGAAAATTGGGAGGAGGAACCTTCACAAAGCAAAAATGAAATTCAATACGTTCTTGACCTGAGAGCAAAGCCCCACACACTGGGGCATCTATCACAGGAGAATTTGCTACAGGCACAAGAATGTCAGTCCCGGCTGTATAACAGGGGATTTCGGCTACGGGAATTTGCACCAGGGGATAAAGTACTTGTATTACTGCCCACATTGAGCTCTAAATTACTCGCAAAGTGGCAAGGGCCCTTTGAGGTCACACAGCGAGTTGGGGAAGTCGATTATGAGGTAGTGCATATGGATGGGGCGGGGCTCATCAAATTTACCACCTCAACCTACTAAAACCATGGAAAGAGGCGGTCCCCGTATCCTTGGCGACAGAGGAGCTCGGCCTGGAGGTGAGTCTAAAAGCCAATCAGTTCACCCCGGTCCCTTGTGGAGACCACCTCTCGCCTTCACAATGTACAGAGTTTGCCAGGTTGCAAAGTAATTTCTCTGACGTGTTCTCACCTCTCCCCGGCCGCACTAATCTCATAAAACACCACATCGAGACAACCCCAGGGGTAGTGGTACGTAGTCGTCCCTACT
The DNA here is from genome assembly GCF_019703515.2 of Myxocyprinus asiaticus. Classification (NCBI taxonomy): domain Eukaryota; kingdom Metazoa; phylum Chordata; class Actinopteri; order Cypriniformes; family Catostomidae; genus Myxocyprinus; species Myxocyprinus asiaticus. The sequence goes on along the minus strand of NC_059348.1, from coordinate 820,402 downwards.
GCTTACCAGAACACAAGAAACAAGTAGTACGGGAAGAATTAAAGGCCATTCTCGATATGGCCGTAATAGAAGAATCCCACAGTGTTTGGGCCAACCTGGTGGTTCTGGTACCTAAGAGCGATGGCTCTGTCCGGTTCTGTGTGGATTATAGAAAGGTCAATGCGGTGTCTAAATTTGATGCATATCCAATGCCATGTACTGACGATCTGCTCGATTGGTTGGGCTCGGCTCCTTTTATTCGACACTGGATTTGACAAAGGAATATTGGCAGATCCCCTTAACGCCGATGTCCATTGAAAAAATGGTCATCTCCACACCATTTGGATTACACAAATTTGTGATCCCTCCGTTTGGTTTGTTTGGGGCCCCGGCTATGTTTCAGTGTCTTATGGACCGAGTCCTCAGACCACACACTGCTTATGCCACTGCTTATTTGGATGATATTATTTACAGTAATGATTGGCAGCGGCATATGCAGCATCTGGGGGGCGGTTCTGAGGTCGCTGTGACGAGTGGGGCACAGAGCAAACCCGAAGAAGTGTGCAACTGGACGGGTTGAGGTACAGTATCTGGGGTTCCACTTGAATCAAGGGCAGGTGCAACCTCAAAATGATAAAACCGCAGTGATCGCGACCTGCCCGAGACCAAAAAGGAAGTGAGACAGTTTCTGGGGCTGGCCAGCTACTATTGAAGATTTGTGCCTAATTTTTCCAACGTCACCAGACCACTGACTGATCTCACTAAAAAGGGAGCCCCAGACCCGGTTCAGTAGATGGAGTTGTGCCAACAAGCTTTCATGCAGGTAAAAGCTGCACTTTGTGGTGGGTCGCTTCTGCATTCCCCTGATTTCTCTCTCCATTTTGTTTTACAGATGGACGCATTGGACAGGGTGCTTGGTGCTGTTCTGTCCCAAGAGGTGGAGGGGGAGGAGTGCCCGGTGCTGTACATTAGTCGAAAGCTCTCTATGAGAGAGATGAAGTACAGCACCATAGAGAAGGAGTGGTTGGCCATCAAGTGGGCGGTCTCCACCACTATTTGTTGGGACTAGCATTCACCCTCTGTTCGGACCACGCCACGCTCCAATGGCTCCACCGCATGAAGGATGCCAAAGCCCGGATCACCCATTGGTATCTGGCACTCCAGCCATTTGAGGTGGTCCACAGACCGGGGGCACAGATGGCTGTTGCAGACTTCCTCAGTAGAAAATTTTCCATTTTTCAACTAAGACTGGTATGTGCTCATTGAAATTCAAACCACTGTCTCCACTGGCCCAATTGGGAAGTCTTGTTGAACGTATGGGCACATGTCAGCTCAAGTTTCCAGGAGAAATGTCCACAGAGGGCACTAAAAGCAAGTTGTTTCATCTGTACAGGCTGTAATAAAGTGAAGAGGAATGCAAATTTTATAAACTGAACTCCCCAAACCAAATCCCAAAACTAAACCTAACCATCAGTGGAGTAAAAATATAATGTTAGAGGGAAATATGCAACCTCCGAATCGCCCTCATTACTGATTACTTCCTAGTTACAATGCGGGATCTAAACCCTGGTCTCCCATGCTGCTGATGCAATGTGCTTCAGGTCATGGGGGATGGTAAACATGCTGGAGATGATGCAAAAAGTTCTGATGGGAGATGCCGCTTGTCGTGTGTCTGCAAAATGTGACCGGTCCTATGGTACCAGAACTCTTGGAAACAACATGCTGATTTCCCATGAGATCACATTGAACTGTATTCCCTAATCTGAACCCCAACCCTAAACCTAACCATTAGTTAGTCAGGGAAAATGCAACCTCCTAATTGAGTTCACCACTGTTTATGTGAATGCAATTACTTTCTGGTATCCATGGAACCAGAACCTGTGTCTCTCAGGCTGCTCGCGCAACAAGCTACTAGTTGTTCCACGGGAAAAGGTAAACTCTTTTGAATTGATGCAAATATGTCTGATGGGGTAGGATGCTTATCAGAAACTCAGCAGAATGGGGTCACTTTCAGGGTACATGGACATTCAGAAGCAGCAAGTTGTTTCCTATGTGATCATGTTGAAATAAAAAGTGGTATACATGTTCATGGCACTGCTTCCTTTGGAGAAAAATTTTAATTCTCTTTTACCAATTAAAAAAAAGGAAAAAGAGGTATAACAAGAGGACACTAGTTTGACTTACAACATCTGGATTTTTGGAGACTCTTTTAATCCTTTTCTAGAGGATTATCTGCCTTGGCTCATTGCAATCATTTAAATAATGCTGAATAAAGCCTGACTTGTGTGGAATTTCTTTATTAAATTCTCTGCTGGTTTCTGTATGAAAGTGCAGCTTTCAGTCGAACCCTTTCTGTGGGGAGGCACATCAAGCAATTGAAAGCAGCTGAGAGAAGTGGGAAGCTTTGAGAAGCTAAAACAAACAAATTACTCTGGTTCTTTACAATTATGTAACCATTTTTGTGGCAGTAAAAAGGCAATGAATGCTTTAAAGACAGAGCAGCTATAGAGGTCAAGTTCTGGCAGATCTCTCTCGCTCTCTCTTGTGTTCTCTGGGAAGGAGGCCAAGTCCTGTCAGTTGTGGAGGTCTGAAGCCAAGACGACTGAGAGAGAAGACAAAAGTGAAATGTTGGACTACATTCCTCCTTACATTAGATGCTCTAATATCCAGATGTTGATAGGAACATTTTAGTATGAGCATTTTTATCTCTGACAAAATATATCCCTCATTTTCTCCTTCTTTACCTCTCTGACACTGTTGTAATCCCCTCCGATATCTCTGTGGAATGTTCTATTACAAACTGCTATCCTTTGATAACCTTTTCTTTCTCTGTCCTTTTCTTTCTGTACAGACAACAAGGTCAAAATCAAAGTGTTGTGGCATTTAGTCTATGAATGTTAGCGTTGATATTATACTTCAAAAAATTGCCACAATTAACTTTAAGCAGATAGACATTACTCTCTCTTCTGGGAATACATGTCAAAAATATTGATGACTCACTCAGTACTCTCTCATTTTGTCCAATCAAATGCTATCTAGAATGACAATGTCCCTCCCTCATACCATCCATGACTGACTAGCAAAAGCACATAGCAAATCACGGCTCACAGCTGTGACTCAATCATCACAGTCACATGACATCTGGTAATAATTCGAATGAGTGAAATCATAAGATATCGTACGACTTGGCTTGTACAAAAAGATACCCATTTAGTTCCTAGCATTTCAAGGGACGGGATAAGGATAGTAAATGTTAAAATTAAGTGTTGTTTTGTATGTTTTAATGCAAGTTTTAATACTTATAAGTGTGATTTCAAAGAGTTTATGTTGGTGTTTTGGGGGTTACCATTATGGTGAAGAGTGGAGCTTGAGCTTGCAAAGAGAACATCTTACTTTCGTAACCTCCGTCCCCTGATGGAGGGAACGAGATGTTGTGTCGATATAGTGACACTAGGGGTCACTCTTGGGAGCCCCAAACACCTCTGCTTTTTTGAAAAAAGGCCAATGAGAATTGGCGAGTAGAATTTGCATGCTACTCCCCCGGACATACAGGTATAAAAAGAGCTGGTATGCAATCACTCATTCAGGTTTTGTGCTGAGGAGCCGAGACCAGGTCCCGGCCATTTCAGCGGATAGTTCAGCATTGTGGCAAGAGGGACACAACGTCTTGTTCCCTCCATCAGGGAACGGAGGTTACGAAAGTAACCAGGACGTTCCCTATCTGTCACTCACTCGACGTTGTGTCGATATAGTGATACTAGGGGTCCCTATACAAAACACCACAACTAGCTGAACTGTGTTGTGTGAACTGGCGGTGTGTGACAGGGAGACTGCTGTGTGCCTCATAGCCAGCGCACCAGGCCGTCACGTAACCTCCCCATTGCTCTTATGAGCATCGAATGGTCCATCAGTAACAAGTCGACTGCCCAACTATAGGGAAAGGCTAGCCCAGCCGAGGCCTCTTTTCCCTCTCTTTTCTCCCCAAAAAGAGTGGAATTTGTTAACTGACTGTGAGCCATGAATGTCTGCGTCGGGGGGTGTCCCTCCCTAGAGGAAGACACCACGGAGACCATACCCTGCCCGAAAAGGAGGGGGGGGGGGGTAATTTCAAAATTATATTATTATTATTATTATATTATGTTCTTTCTTAACAACTGACTATCAACCGACAGCCTGAATGTCAATACAGTACAATACTGTACATTCTATATATATATACTTTTTTTATATATTTTCATTTTTTATTTTTATTGAATAATGAGTATCTATATAGTGCGTATTGTATACTGTACAGTGTATGTTATTATTTGTATACTGTTGAGTGTAATTATATGTATAACAGATGTTTAAATTGTGTTGTGTTAATTTGATGTTATTGTAAATTGGTATATGTCTCATCACTGTCACGACTGATATGTTGATCGGAACTGCACCCAAGAATTTCACACACCATTGCACTTGTGTATATGGCTGTGTGACAATAAAGTGATTTGATTTGATTTGATATTTTGAGTAGAATACGTCACATGGTCTTACCAAGTATTGTCAGAAGTATGTCATGTGGAGAGGTCCCACCCGAAGGGGGAGGAGTTTCTACAGAGCATGGTGACCGGGGGCAGAGGGGCCTCTGCCCAAGGAAGTCGCAGTTTGCCATCAGGGAAACAATTTTGCGGAAGATATCACATGGAGTCGCCTCCGGGGAACCAGCACATGTGGAGCACCTGCCTGGAATCTGGAAGTCTGCATGTGATCCTAATAGATGCATAAAGCTTGCACTGGACACAGCAACGCCAAGGCTGGGTCTGCCTCCTCCTGGGGCAGCGCTTGCAGGTCCACCACCTGATCCCTAAAAGGAGTCGTGAAAACCTTGGGCACATAGCCCGGTCAGGGTCTCAGGATCACGTGAGAGTAACCCGGACCGAACTCCAGGCACGATTCGCTGACAGAGAACGCCTGCAGGTCCCTTACCCTTTTGATAGAAGTGAGCGCAGTCAGGAGGGCAGTCTTCAAAGAGAGTGCCTTAAGCTCAGCTGACTCCAAGGGCTCAAAGGGAGCTCCCTGTAGACGGAGAGGTCCCATGAGGGGATGAGGTGTGGTCTGGAGGGATTCAACCTCCTAGCACCTCTCAGGAACCTGATGATCAAGTCATGCTTCCCCAAATACTTACCATCTACTGCATCATGATGCGCCAAAATAGCGGCTACATACACCTTCAGGGTGGAGGGGGACAGTGCCCCTCCAGCATCTTCAGCAGGAAGGAAAGCACTGATCTGACTGCACATCTCTGGGGGTCTTCGCGTCAGGAAGAACACCATTTAGTGAACAGACGCCACTTCAAGGTATACAAGCCTCGTAGAGGGAGCCCTAGCCTGAGTGATTGTGTCTACCACCGCGGGTCTTCCGTGTCCCATCCAGGGGCCAGACCTGGAGATTCCAGAGGTCTGGTCGCGGGTGCCAGATGGTGCCCCGTCCCTGAGAAAGAAGGTCCTTTCTCAGGGGAATTCAACAGGGGGGGCTGTCGTGAGGAGCGTGAGATCCGAGAACCACGTCTGGGTGGGCCAGTAGGGTGCTACTAGGATGATCTGCTCCTCATCCTCCCTGACCTTGCACAGTGTCTGTGCAAGTAGGCTCACTGGGGGAAACGCATATTTGCGTAGTCCAGGGGGCCAGCTGTGTTCCAGCGCATCTATACCGAGGGGTGCCTCAGTCAAGGCATACCAAAGCGGGCAGTGGGAGGATTCCCGGGAAGCAAACAGGTCTACCTCTGCTCGACCGAATCGACTCCAAATCAGCTGGACCACCTGAGGGTGGAGTCTCCACTCTCCCCTGAGGGTAACCTGATGTGACAGCATGTCTGCTGCGGTGTTGAGGTCGCCCGGGATGTGAGTGGCTCGTAGCGATTTGAGGCACTGCTGACTCCAGCAGGCGAGTTGTGACATGCAATGGGAGCGTAGACCATCTTGGCAGTTGATGTATGCTACCGATGCTGTGTTATCTGTCCAGACCAACACGTGCTTGCCCTGGATCAACGGTCAGAACCTCCGCAGGGCGAGCAGTACTGCCAACAACTCTAGGCAGTTGATGTGCCAACGCATCCATGGGCCAGTCCAGGAGCCGGTGGCTGTGTGCCCGTTGCATACAGCGCCCCAGCCCATCTTGGAGGCTTCTGTTGTAAGCACGATGCACCTGGAGACCTGCTCTAGGAGAACCCTTGCCCGTAGAAATACAAGGTCGGTCCAAGGGCTGAAGAGGTGGCGACAGATCGGTGTGATGGCCACGCGATATGTCCCACGGTGCCATGCCCATCTCGGGACTCGAGTCTGAAGCCAGTGCTGAAGCGGTCTAATATGCATCAACCCGAGCAGTGTGGCCACTGTTGAGGATGCCATATGCCCCAGGAGCCTCTGAAAAGTTTCAGTGGAACCGCTGTTCACCGTCTGAACACCTTCAGATAGTTCAGCACCGACTGTGCGTGCTCGTTCATGAGGCGCACTGTCATCAAGAAAGACAGAGAAAAGAGATGCTCTGAACCAGGGAGAGCTTGCTCTTTTCCCAGTTGACCCAAAGCCCCAGTCGGCTGAGGTGCCGGAGCACAAGGTCCCTGTGTGCGCACAGCAACTCTCGAGAGTGAGCTAGGATTAGCCAGTCATCGAGAGAGTTGAAGATGCGGATGCCCACTTCCCTTAGCAGGGCAAGGGAAGCCTCTGCGACCTTCGTGAAGATGTGAGGGGACAGGGATAAGCCGAAGGGGAGGACCTTGTACTGGTACGCCTGGCCTTCAAAGGCAAACCGCAGGAAGGGTCTATGTCGAGGTAAGACAGAAACGTGAAAGTACACGTTTTTCAGGTCTACCGCCACGAACCAATCTTGAAGCTGAATGCCCGCTAGAATGCGTTTTTGCATCAGCATCTTGAACGGGCGTCTGTGCAAAGCCCGATTCAGTACTCGCAGGTCCAGGATTGGTCTCAACCCACCGCCTTTCTTCAGTACGAAGAAGTAAGGGTTGTAGAACCCTTTCTTCATCTCGGCTGGAGGGACAGGCTATATCGCGCCCTTGCCCAAAAGGGTAGTGATTTCTGCACGCAAGGTAGTGGCATTCTTGCCCTTCACCGAGGTGAAGCAGATGCCGCTGAACCTGGGCAGGCGCCTGGCGAACTGAATCGCATAGCCAAGTAGGATGGTCCGGGTCAGCCACCGCGACGGGTTGGAAAGCGCGAGCCACACGTCCAAACTCCGGGAGAGAGGGACAAAGGGAATGATCATGTCGAACGTACTGGCGGGTGGGGCCTCGTGGCGGGGCGGAGCTCGAGGTGCCACATCGAGGGGATTCGAGCCCCGTGGCCGTGCTGAGTCCAGGGATATCGAAGCACTTACCTGGCTCCTCCCGCCCACCGTAAGATTGGCCGAGGAGGGGAGGAGGAGTCTCGTCCCCGTAGTCCACCAGACCCAATCCCGTTTGGGCATGTTTGTGCCACAGCTGGGCGCACAGGGGAGGGGGGACCGCCGCTGGGGCGCCATACCTGCAAAGATGGGACGGTGGACGGTGGTCATGACGATGGCCGTGCACACCGAACATGTGACCCAGGGAACAAGAAAACCGCTCTTTTGTTTAATTTTTGGGTACCGCAGCCTTTTGGACATGCAGCGAAATTAAATGAAAATGAAACAAAAGATTCTCCTCCCAGCCCTCCACCGGGAGATGGAGTGGTCTGCTCACCAGCTCCGGGGAAGCAGGTCTCCTTGCCCCTGGGTCGCCCATATCAGGGGCGCTTTGAAGCCTTCCTTGGGATCTTGGCAGCCGGCCGTGAGACGGGTGGCGTCTGCTTCCTGCGCTGGGCTCCACGCCGGGGCCGTGCCACGGGGCAAGCTGTGGCAGAGCCAGTGTTGTAGTTGCAGGAGGACGCCCTTGGCGTCGAGCAGATGGGGTGCGGGGTCTTGAGCCACGTCGGGGCAGGATGTGCTGTATGGCCTCCGTCTGCTGCTTTGCCGCTGAGAACTGTTGGGCAAAGTCCTAGACGGTGTCGCCGAATAGGCCAACCTGGGAGATGGGGGCGTCAAGGAACTGTGCCTTGTCAGCCTCGTGCATCTCAACCAAGTTGAGCCAAAGGTGGCACTCCTGGACCACCAGGGTGGACATCACCTGCCCGAGAGACCGTGCCATGACCTTCGTCGCCCGGAGAGCGAGGTCGGTCACCAAGTGCAGTTCCTGCATCAATCCCGGGTCAGAACTACCCTCGTGCAGTTCTTTTAGCGCCTTGGCTTGGTGAACTTGCAGGAGAGCCATGGCGTGCAGCCGTCAGGGACAATGTAAACCTACAGGCCCTGGATGGGAGTTTCGGACGCCCACGCCAGGTGGCAGCGCTCTGCGGACACAAGTGCATCGCGAGTGCCTTATCCACCTGGGGAATCACCGAATACCCCCTGGCCACTCCGCCATCGAGGGTAGGGAGAGGGGGGAGCTGAAAGACCGGGACCAGGCAGTAAAAGGTGCCTCCCACGATCTTGTCAGCTCCTCATGCACTTCTGGGAAGAAATGAACGGGGGCAGGTCGTGGCCGTGGACGACACCCCGAGCCCAGGAACCATTCGTCGAGCCACGAGGTTTCAGGGGAGAGCGGAGGGTTCCACTCTAGCCCGACACTCATGGCTGCCCGGGAAATCATGTCCGTCATTTCCGCGTCGGCCTGGGACTGGGCGACCACTCCCGAAGGAGGAAGCCCAGTCAAAGCCTCTGCATCCGACTGGACGAGCCCGCTCTCCGATGCTGCGCTCGATAACTTGTCTTCTTCCCGGGCTCCGAATGAGATGTCGAACTCGCCCTGAGACGAGCCGGCGATTTCATCCGAGGACCCGACCAAAGCAAGCGAGCATGCTGGGGAATGGGAGGTCCGTGGGGGGATACCCGGCGGAGGTGGTCCCATTGAGGTCCCCAAATCGCCCCCAGTGCTAACGGGCACAGCCTCATACCTGTAGGTAGAAGGACCGAGGCAGGGAGCCGCTGGGGTGGCTTAATTTCTTACGAATGCAAGCTGCGACCGCAACGTTGCCATGGTCATGTTCTCGCAGTGAGGACAAGACCCATCCACGAACGATGTCTCCGCGTGGACAGTGCCCAGACACATAAGACAGCGATCGTGGCTGTCAGAAGCGGAGAGATATCGATCGCAACCAGGAATAACACACAGACAGAAAGGCATCTTTAAAAAGATGTTCCATGTGTGCCGCTCTTTCCACGGGTGCAGAGGGGGAGAAGCCGCTGAAATGTGCCGTAGAATCCAGCAGATGAGGTGAATGAACTTCGCGGATGAATTCAGCTTCAATGAATAGAACCGCTGGGCTCCGAAGAGAAAATCTGAATGAGTGGTTGCATACCAACTCCTTATATACCCGTATGTCCGGGGGAGTGGCATGCAAATTCCACTCGCCAATTCTCATTGGCCTTTTTTCAAAAAAGCAGAGGTGTTTGGGGCTCCCAAGAGTGACCCCTAGTGTCACTACATCAACACAACATCGAGTGAGTGACAGATAGGGAACAGATTAATGTGGTGCATGATACTTATTGCTCTCTAAATTGAGTGATTACTGTGCTAACCATAACATAGTGGCCAAGCTTAACTCTGTAGTGTTTCACATTAGCATGTTTTTAACATGCTAACATTCACTGTCACTAACTGAAACAAAAATAAATAGGAGAGATTCATTTGAGTTAGTTTCACATGTCTAATTTTGTTGGTTTACCCAATTCAATTAGGTTCCTTCTACACAAAGTATTTGAGTTGAGATTACATTCTAATTGTAAACCTGTGAAACCACTGTCCACGACTGAATCAAGTTCAGCCAGAGTTATTTTTTGCATGCATATTTAACTATTTCTGTCCTGTAATGAAGTGCTTGTACATGTACGCCACCTGTAATACGTTCTTCTGTTTGCAGAGATGAAAGTCACGGATGTGCTTACTGTGTGATGGGAGGAAGCTCTGTTTCTTCCCCGGGATCTTTCTGCCCATAACACATGACTATTACAGGACACCTATTGTGTGTGGGTGTATACACATTTACACATGTACAAGCGCTCAGTGATGGCAATTGTCTGACAAAGCCACCCCACACTCTGTGAATTCACGGACCTCAACCAGCACCATTCTGAAAACCTTTCATGGACTCTAAAAATACTGCAAATATTGCCTTTATAAATAAACATTCCTTAAAATAAGGAAAGGAATGGAGCTTTTAAGGCTCAGAATAACTGTGGCTCTTGCCCTCTCTTTCATATCTGAGGAAGCCAGGAACAATCTCATTGTTACATTGTTACATTTCCTTTTCTCCCAGTGAAACCTCTGTAGTTTCCAATATAAGGTCACAAGCAGGTCCACTCCACACAATTCCAGCACTTTGTACCACTAAATCAAATATAAACTGAACCGACCACACCTAAAGATGAGAATACGACCTGAGAATCAGGACAATTTCAGTAAACTATTATGACAAATACACAGTTTCACTCCATAAAGCATTGAGCTGTGACAAGCAAAAGTTTTTGATGGATAAATGTATGTAGCTAATTATGAACTGAAAAGAGCAGAAAGAACAGACTCACTAAAATGAACTAGAATTCCCAATGCTAAATATATGGGAATTGTTTATTTTACCCACTTCATTTACATGACCTGTCTGAAAGAACCAGTTCACTTCAATGATTTCGTTATCCCAGCACTAAATGAAAGAGAGAGAGGAAGATTTAAATGAGTGTGTTTGATGATTGTCATAGCTTGTTACTGGAAAAGCTACACAATTGTGAAAATAGCTGAACTACTGACACGCCACTGAAAAAAGTAAGTTAGTAGCGTCACTACGTTTAGAGTAATCTGAGTTTGTTTCCTCCCCTCTCCCCCTGCTTGTCTCTGTTCTCATCATATTAACTGGGTCCGAACGCAGTCCAATTGTGCCTGCAACGATGCAAATTATATGTCATCATTGGCAGTTCACTTCCGCGATTTGGAATGATTGCATTAATATCAGCAGCAAACCGTACCCCAGACCACCTTTTCAAGCAGACTTGGGTGCGGTATGTGGGTGCGCACCTGGGTTCGGAAAACAGCATTCACATCATCGAAAACAAACCGAACTTTGACATTCTCGAGTGAAAGCACACTAATTTAACAACTCCCCAACACAGATGTCAGCTGTCATTGTACTGACAAGACGGTGAGAGATATACATACATTTTTTCACCATTTGTGTTCCACATATGAAAGAAAGTCTTATGGGTTTATAACAACATGAGGCTGAGTGAATTATGACCGAATTTTTATTTTGGGGTGAACTATTCCTTTAATGTGCATTTATACGATTTTACAACAGCTTCAAACATGGCTCGTCCAATTAGATATATATGCAGTAATATTATAACTGCACAGTGCAGTCATCATATCAGCTCTTTACCATCAATGTCTGGATGTTGTTATTGAAGAACTGGACTCAGAATCAACACCTGAAGAGCTCAGCAAGCTCACTGGCAGCCCAACCTCTGACAAAGTCTGAGTTACAGCGGAATTCATTTAGACTTCATCAAGCACTGCAAGAGTTCACGGCTCTAAAGAGACAGACATATTGAGAGAGAGGGAGTGAACCAGGGGAGCAACATTGGGTAATCAGAACAATAAGGAATGAAAGATACAGGGGTTTGAGAAAGTGAGGATGGAAAGAGAGAGTGAGAGGTGAAAGACTGGGACATAATGAGCCTAAGAAAGTCCCACATGGATTCAGTGTGTATGTGAACTGGCATCTCAGCAAGCACAGTGCTCACACAGAGAACTGACTCTCCCAAGCACACTCAGGTCACATGGATCATCTCTCAAAAGACACAACTATACCCAACACACGCAGAGAGAAATATAGACCTGGGTGTTTGGATATTGAACATATTACTGCCGCTACAGTATTAAAAAAAAAAAAAAAAAAAAACCTTTAAAAAGAAGTGTAACTGAAATGAGAACTATCCCAGATTAATATGCTGACTGATCACACTGTAAATTTATTTTAGTACAAACTTATTTTATATTGTATATGCATCATGATTTCTGCATGAAAATATTGGTCCGCAGATATTACACACAGATACATGCGTATGTACAGCGAATGAGACCAAAGATTTACAGGGCACTTCCTAACCAAGGCACCTCCAATGCCACCACACATCATGTCATCAAGTGCTCCCCTGCCATTGTGGTCCATATACATCCTATAGTCTTCCTGCTGGCCAACAGCTGGCTCTACAGCCAAGGTTAGTGCTCCATTTGGTGGTAATCAGGTGGAGAACAGGAGCCCCACATCCTGTTAGCTCCTCCTAATTAGCACCACTGAACTCCATCAATTTGCCAACCAACTTTTTGACCACCAACCATCAGGCTTCCTCTTCTTTGTGTTACCTGATCAGAGGAGGCAAGGAAAAATCAAGCAGAAATGTGGTAAAGAGAGCGCAAAACAGTGAGGAAAGTAACAGCATCCAGGCCACATAACTCTCTCAGTATTTTTTGATTTCTGACATTTCAGACTCTATTTATATTCATGAGCAGGCATGGAAGCAGACTAGCATTCATTCCACAGCTTCAAGTTCCCTACCTGTCCTTCCAGGAATCTCTGCTATTCCCATGCAATATTACCAGCACTGTTTATCCTGATCAAGGCTGGGACACCAACATAGACCAATCCTTTTCCATTATGCATAGATTTTTTTTTAGGATAATAGCCTACTAAAAAAGCTAGTAATTCACACCCACCTTGCTAAACACAATCAACTGACCTTGCTTTGCTAGGCACAGTTGAAGGTTAGATAGAGCCGTCAGTGCCATCAAAGAAATATGAATATTCTTTATTTATTGCTACACAGCAATATTTATTTGTTTCCACAGTTTTCACATGATGTCACCACACAACAGTGCCATGGTAAGTTATAGACACAGTCCTGCTGAGGTAACCTGAGGGTAACTGACCAGCTCAAGGACACAATAGTGATTGCTAATGGATGGTTCCTTGTGGGGTGCAAACCTGCAACATTTTGGTGATCACACGATGAACACGATCACACAGGAAGTTGACATGTTGCTACCAAATTTTCCAGTACCCTGAAAATGTGATTACCTTTTTCCTGTGGTGATACTAATAGCGCATTGCACAAGCAGACTTGGAGACATGGGTTCTGGTCCTTTGGAACCCAGGAAGTAATTGTGTTGAATTTCGAATCAATGATGAGCACGATTCAGATTCAGAGGTTGAATTTTCCCTCTAGAATGCAGAAGCTTCTAGTTTCACAAGCTTGACTTTGTGCATTCCAAAATGTGTTTGTAACATACCAAAAAATACCACACCGCAAAGTCATAACACTACACAAGTATGCAATACATCTCAACGTTGCTGCAAGGGGTTCTGTAGCCAACATTAGTGTGTACTGTCTGCTTCTATAATTTTAGAGTTTTCTAAGTCAACTACTGTCATGATGAAGCAACAGTTTGAAAAGAATATTGCTGTCAATATATTTATAACAATGTACCTGAAAAATAACATCCAGTTTGATGACAGACTTTTGAAGATAACTTTATCATCCCCCTGAGTACTGAGGTTTGTTACTGCCACTGTAACATAAGAACACATGCATGTTCAGCTGGACCGTGCATTTTGCAATGCATTGGACAAAGCTCTTGCATCTGCGTGCGCATACTTTTATGAAGTATGTTTCTGGACTAACTGGTTGGAGATTTCAAAACATTTCAAAGTATTGAATGCTAATAATTTTCAACACCTTGTGTTCACTGACATTATAGTGGTTTGTTTTAGATAATGACCAATTGCAGACGAGTTCTATTGGACTGATGGGACAGCAAGGTTTCTGTAGTGGAGAATTACAACTTTGCTATTTTGCCACATACATGTGTCAGTTTAATTCCATCTCATTCAGTTTACATTTCTATTTCGTCATAGCTGAGAATACATTTTAGGCTGCATTTCAAAGTGATTTTGCTGTTATCACCCTAGTGCTGTTTGGTTTGCATGAAATCACCATAAATGGCATGTGGAGAGTCTGATGGCTAAAACATTCCATGCGCCAAATTACTCATTATTTACTGTTATACTGCTGTGGGGCACTTCATAGTTTATGAATTTCCAGGAACAATGTGGCAACACCAGTAGACGTACACTTCTTCCACTGCCAAAGACTCAACACTTAAGCTCTCATTACACTGGTTTCTGTTGCATCCACTCCAGATTTGAAAACGTTGTGTCCCTCAGAGTTTCTTACACCCATCGTTCTATTTATTTGCTTACCTTGAGTTCACCAAATATCCATGTTCCAGGATCAACACCCTTATTGGTACATTCCATTGATAAATCAGATTGTAGGGAGATGAAAAGCGGTAAGGCTAGGGTTACCCCACATGTCCACTGGAAAATAAGTTTTCAATACAGTCATCTATAAAATCATATGCACAGCATGACTACATGCTAAATACAATTCTAATTTAATTTCTGAATGCCAAAAGTATACATACAATGTTGATTTAATAATGTGGTACTTTTGTTTACCCAGCCTAGACATAATGAAAGCTTGCATTTGTCATTTGAACTATAGTAACAACAATATGATTTAAACACTGAGTCCACCTAAAACTCCAATACTCAAGCCTTTTATTTGCATACTGTTCAGCATCTCTCATTTAAAATAGCTGTGCAAGCCTGCTACTCTGCTCTCATAAAGAATTATTTAAAAATGCCCTCTCAACTCTACTCAATGCATCAATGGACATGTGTAGTTAGTCTTTGGGCTGGGGTTAAAGGTTGAACAACATTTTCAGCTTATTACCTAATAACTTCTCTCTGATTTTAGGGATATTTCAAGGTTTGGCTTAGGGTTAGGGGTAAGTTTAGAGTTGGGGTTAGGGATAAGAATGTTGTTCCAAGACCAACACAAGATTTTGATGCAGGACTACATCTTACATGGCAAAATCACAGTTGGCCTTTGTATTTAGTGTGATTATACACTCACTCTCTCCAGTGTTCTTGATTTACATACATTCCTAATGGCGGTGTGTCAGGATGTGTCTCTCGGTATGTCAGGATGTGGAGCAAGAGTTGCACTCTTCCTTCCTGACTGATGAGCAGACACATATGTGGAAACATAGACCATCCATCTAGCATGACACGATGACACCCTAGGGAACCCACCACACCCTCTCCTTATCACTCTTCATTAAGAAAATGGCATGTTTCTGAGACTTTTATGATGACATAACATACTAAAAAATAACACAAATTTTTTATGTTGATATGGTCGAATCTCCTCAAGCACCAGTGTGCAGCATCCACCTGTGCACCAAATGCCTACCACATACCAGCTATCAGTGGAAAGGAGACAGGGTTGTAGTGGGCAAGGTGCAAACTTTGTTTTCCCCAGTAGGTCTCCCATCCAGGTACACACCAGGCAAGAGTGGCAGGGTGCTTCCGTTGTACTTCACATGCAGGATCTATGCAGACTATGTCACATACTCAAACGAATAGCACGGTGCTATTGCCACCTGCCAGTTACTCTGCCAATATTTATCCTTGCATCACAAAAACAACATGTTGGTGCTGGTTTTTCTGATGTTTCTGAGGATTCTGTTAAGCTTCCGTTATCCTCCGACCTAGTTTTGATAATGAATCAAATTATTTCTGTGGTTGTTGTTACTACGTCAAACATTCAGGTCACAGAACAATGCCCATATTGTTGGATGAAGTTTGTTCGGGAAGTATTCATACTACTTACCTGCATACCTAAAAAGCATACTTTATTAATTTGCCGAGAAGTACGTTCTTCATCAAATGTAGTAAAAACTCTCACAGTACACAAATTCAGATGCAGCTTCTGAAACTGAATGCCTACGACCAAAGATGGCAGGTCATGTAATTTTGGGACTGCATGAGTGAGCCACACAAACTTTTTGTCTTGTTGAATATCTTATTTCACTCTGAAATGTCACAGTAAGGAAGTAAAATATTGCAATAGCTGTTTAATGTTGACTTACACTAGCAAACAATTGAGATTGTCTAAGAGTTGTTAAACAGATGCAGCTGTTGCCTTGTCATCTGGTGGATTATTGTAATAGCATACAGTATATCTAACCTTCACTGGTCACCTTTCACGCAGGTGAAAACATGGTGCTGCTAACAGGTGACTGGCATGTTTGTGATATCTGATTTGAATGAAACTCCCCGGTACAGCAAATATCCTGTCCTAAAAAAAAAAAAGAAACACACACACACATTTCTACAAACCGCACAGAGCTCTAGACAAAACACAGACAGGAGTGAAAAAGTGACAAATTAAGTGTGTGTGGTGAGCACTACCATTATGTGTCTAAAGGGGGTCAGAAAATGTGCCAGGACATTTCAGTGGCGTCAACTTCAGCTCAGATTTACGGTTCTCTTTCTGTCCTTCATGGTCAATGACCTCATAGCCTGTGGTTATAAAAAGACAGATAAGTTTCCCACAAGCTGGCACTAAGGTTTACTAGTTACTACCTTAAGGAGCTATTTCTACCTGATGTGATCCTTACAAATGACTTTCATTGGAGTAATCCAGTCAGTATTAAGAAGTAACTAACCAGTGTAGGATTACAGAATACATGCAGTAAAATGGGGGGGGGGGGGGCTGTGCTGCTGTTTCCCCCCCGATTGGTCTGAATAACTCGCTGCAGCATGGTGCTGCCTGTGTCTTGTCTGTCCGTGTGCTGTCAGTGCCCTCTTTGACCGCGATGTTATCACTGCGTGAGAAAAGGGACGTGTGGCGTGAGAGCGTGAGAACAGTGTCAATTGCGTGACTCTCACGCTCAATGCGTGAGAGTTGGCAGCCTTGATCAAAGGTCTTACTAGAAAGAAAACAAATATGATCTTAAGTGGATTTTCTTGATAGCATTCATTATTAAATATAATAGGTTCTGTAAGGGCTAGAAACAGCATTTTAGTTTAGCATAAAGCTAAATGTTTACATGATATTTTTCACAAGGTTAGCTATTTCTACTGCTCCAATCATACATAAAAACTCCTCTGAGTGTACACAACTACATCTTTTTCTGATCATAAGTGGATTTTGTTCATAGAATGAAGCAGAAAATATATTATTTGTAGCTTTCTATATGATGCTGTAGGCTACACTGGTTAGCATTTCTCATATTAACACCCTGTATTGTTGTAAAAAATGCAGTAGTTTGACTACTTTAAATTATGAGTAGCTTTTAGCTTGTCAAGTGACAGTTTCAAAGTATTACACTTTGCGTGAAAACAATTCAGTTTAATTAATTACATCTTGAATTTTCATAGTGAATCCCACAAATTCCAGGACCAGTTTAATTAAACATAGCCAAAAATGTGATCTTAGGTCTCAAATGAAGTGCTTCTTATTTGAAGGGTTGGTCATGGAAAGAAAGAAAGAAACAAAATGAGTTAGAAGGAAAGATAAAGAGCCTTTTACACTTTGGCACAATTTCCTCTCTATTTCCTCCCTGTAGACCAGTGTCTGCAAAATGTTCATGGTAGGAATTTTATACAGCAGTAGCTGTGAGAGTTGCCAAAATGTGTGCAAAAGACAAAGAGTGATATACAAAGAGAAAGAAAGGTTTGAAGAATATTCAGTACGTTTCAAGAACGAGTGATTGGAGTTCTAGCAGTAAAACCTCATTTTTGACTCCTTTTTCTTGTGTTCCTGGAAGTCTCGAGTCTTCCACTCAGCGGAATATGAGCCGGCAGGGCCACATGTGCATCCTGTTCTAGACCTGCCAGTGAGCAGATGGTCGGAGAACAGCTCTGGATGTTTAGGGTTAGAGTTTAAATAGGTAAAACTGACCGCAGAACAGTGCTTTCCACCCTGCCGAATGCTCCACCACACATACCTTCATAGATTTACCCACAGTTATATATATCTAAGGTTACACTAATCTGCAGTCTGGAAGGATTGTAGAATTGCAATAAATTTGTGGCAGGACACCATGGAGGGAAATGTGCAATTGAAGACATTTTGAGAAGGAAACATTTTAATGTATTGTGAAAGAAAAAAAAAAATTACTTGATTGTTATAGACTCGACACAATTTATAATCAGGCAATTCGATATGAGATTTATTGGAAAATACAAATCGACTCCATTATAGATCATTAGAGTTCCTTAAAGAGATGTTAGTAGGTTTTATGTAAATACTTCAGAAGTTTGAAGTATGCACCATGCAAAAATCTTTTTTGTATTCAAATTCTTGTACTTGTTTTACTTGCAAAATTATATATTGAGTCTTGTTTTCAGAGAAATCTAGCAAAATTAAGTGAACTGTATGCTTAAAAGAAATAAAAAAAAATCTGCCAATCAGGTACGAAAAAATGAACTTGTTTTTCCTTTGAATTAAGTTTCTTTTTCTTGCATTGGCACATAGTTTTTTCCTGTTTTAAGCATAAGCCTTACAAAATTTTTTATAGATTAATCTTAAAAACAACACTTTAAATTTTATGTCAAATTAAATAATATTTAGATATTGACATTGGAAAACAAACAAACAAAAAATTTGTTTGGTATTACATATATTTATTACACGGCTCTCTGGAATACTCTATTCTGATTGATCAGTGGCACCATCTAGCAGTCTGATATCTCTCAGTAACAACTGCACATCCACATATCAGACCGCTCATCCAGGTATTACGAGTCATCGTTCCTGCTTCTCAGATCACTGTGTGATCTCCAAAAGTAAGATAATAATGTCAACTCAAATCAATGTTTCATGTGCATTTAGTTATAAATTTGGCAAGTAGTATATAAATAAGCTGGATAATGAGGAGTCAGACATTCATTAATTACAAAATAAACACCAACAGAACTCCAACGCGTACCAGAGGCGGATTTCAGCTGTTCAGCGATTTCTTTCTTCTCATATAATTACATAGTTTCAACACAAATCAATATTGTATGTCCATGTATTTATTTATTTGGTTAGAAGCCGTGTAATAAGCGCATCGCATCTGGGTTATTTTGCGATAACAACCGGCTGACTGTACATTATCCCAAACTTAAACTCATTTTAAATAGAAACAACCTGACTTCAATGAATTCAACATTCTCTGAACCTCAAAGGATTTGTACACATCCACTGTAAATAGTGATAGCCTGCAGTTGTTGCCTTAAGGACCTACTTCTACCTAAACTTACCCATAAAATGAGATTCGTTGTTGTAACCTAAGGTATTCAGGTTGATTCAGTGACGTAAAATAATACTTTTGACTTGAATCAAACCAGTTAATTAAGATGTTCCCACATTTTTTATGTTAACATTTTTTTCAGTGCATTCATCCACACATGAAGAGCAGAGGAGTGATGTGGTCCTCTTCACATTAATCTCATGTAACTCAAGAGAAGGTCATCTGTGACGGGGTCAGTCCTGCTGTCTGCTGAGGTGTCAGGACAAACAGTCCTGAAGTGCTCTAAAACTTCTGCCTCTTCCTGCTCATTTCAGCCGTCACACCCATGAGATAACAAGTGTGTGTGTGTGTTAGTATTCATGAGTGTGTATCTGTTTGTGTTTGGACTACAGGTTGTCCCCTGACAAATACTTTGGGCTCAAGGACATGTTTACCAGCCCTTGTAGTGCTGAGATAATATTATTGTGTGGTAACCCTGAAAAACCAATAGACGGCATCCTTGTGCTTGACACGCTCTTGAATGAGACCCTAATCAATTTCAATTGTTTGTAAAGGAACAAGGGTTATCAAACTACAATCTCTAATCACACTTATGCAGAATGCAATTAGAAAAGCCATCAGTTCAGAGCACCATAATAACCTACTTGTTTTTCAATACAGAACATACCACTGAATCAAAAAAATATTTATAAATACTCCACTTCATCTTCCAACAGTCCTGCCCCAAACACACACCATGGGCTGAACAAATGTTGTTATTTGGGGAGTCAACAGAGTAATGTTTTAATACAATCACAGAGCCACAATATGAATTCAATTCAATTGAAGTCATGCATAACTAATGTAGAGTTGGCCCTTCATAATAAGCTGTATTTGAATAAATTGGTAACACTCTGCATTAATGTTCTCTTTGTTAAGGGTTTATATATAGCAGTTCATTAATGGTTAATAATTCATTTACAAATGCATTATAAATCATTGATATGTAGTGAAGCATTTTACCTCACATGTAATAAAGGCTTTATAAAACTTGTTCAATGTTAGTAACCTATGAAAAAATACTTTAATGTTAAGTGGACCCATTAGACAAAGTACATCAAGTTCAGTTTGGTTTTATTGTCATCAGGCTTTATTACATGATATGTATGCTGTGAATGAGTATGAAGACCTGAAAAGTGTTTTTTCAGAGGACCTTAGGGTAGCACTTCATAATAAGTTTCCATTCATTATTCTAAACCCAGAACGTGATTGTGTTGCACTGTTATTTTGGAACAAAGTGAGTGTAAATTGTACAGGACAGTGTCAGGCAGGGGCCAGCTTTAAAACATCTCTTGGGGTGAGGCTTACTTGGTCTTAAACACAGGAAGTTCTGGCTTGTGAGAAGAGGAGAGAATGGCCCCTCTAAACGGCAGGAAATGGGCCTTCAGGATGGCCAATCTTCCCCTGACACAGGGACACAGACACTTAACCACTGTCTACTGCTGCCTGTGGGTCAGTGCTTTCATTTACTCTGTTCCAGGAACTGATATATTGTTGTACTCACCTCAAAATAAACCACAGTGAAGATTTGAAGAAATCAAGGAAATTCACACTATATTTTGTGTTTCATATTTATTGTGCAATGCAGATTACTTTCTCTCTTTCTTTTGTAGAGATGTCCAAAATTTGGTTTTGACTTTGGGTAAGGTAATGCCCGACCAAATTATAGCCAAAACAATGTTACGACCAACTTTGAACTATTGAGCTCTTTAATTCTCATCATCGGTTACTAACTTTGTAATATGAGGTGAAGTGGAATATTAAGTGCCCATTAATGTCTTCATCCTTATCTCTCATTATTGTCAATACAAAAGTAGTAGTAGTGACAACAGTTGAAGTGACAGCAATAATAGCAATAACAGTAGCAATTGTAGCAGTAGTAGTAACAGTAACAGCAAAAGTAACAGTAATAATAGCAATGATAGTAATACTAGCAGTAAACACAGCAGTGCTAATAATAGTAATAATGACAATTGTAGTAATAGCTAATGGTAATATTAATTGCCAAGCCATTTTTATTTGCATAGCGCTTTTCACAATACACATCGTTTCAAAGCAGTTTTACAGAAAATGATGCTGTTATGTCAATGTAATAGCAGTAATACTAACACTACTCAGATTAATAATAGCAATATTATTATTATTAGTAAGTAGTAGTAGTAGTAGTAGTAGTAACAGCTGTTATGGCAATAACAGTAGAAGTAATAGCAGCAGCAGCAGTAATACAACTTAGAAGAAGTAACAACCTATCACCAAAACAATTTTACCAGCGGCTTTGAACTTTTTATTTCAGAAATAACTATTTTAATTTGCCATCAGTTACATAGTATGTAATATGGTTTCACAAAGTGGACCATTAGGTGCCCATTAATTTCCTCCCATCATCTCTCCATTGTCATTACAACAAAACAAAAAAAAGTAAAGTAGAAGTAGAAACAGGAGCAGAAGTATTAAGCCCCATTCACACCGCCACACGATCCTATTCATTTTCAATGAGAGCACAGCAACTTCCGGCAACACAAGCTGCCGTGGCCGTTGGTGACAGAGATCACCGTGGAGAGCGACATTCACGAGCGACTGCCAATGAGAGTGAAGACAGCAGAGCTCATGTCATCTGTCTCCTGGCAGACTGGGGGCGAGTGCATGCAAGACAGAGGAGAAATTTCAGCGTCGTGAGGGATTTTTACTGTTCTATATAATGTGTTTGTTACCACATGCATTGATATAATAAAACAATGATGCGTGGAAAAGCGTGTCAGAAATGGTCTGCATTCCGAGTGAGTTTGATTCATTCATTCATGATAGACTGATTATCTTATTAATGATTTAATACGCTGAACACTGCTGCACATTTTATAAAACACTCTACACTGCAGAATGTACAATTTTAGAGACAAGAGAACTGATTCCTTGTCAAACTGTAATGATATCTTAATTTAACCAGTATTAGTAGTAGTAGTAGTAGTAATAGTAGTAATAACACCAGAAGTATTAGTAGTAATAAACTCAATAGTAGTAATAACTAGCTACTACTATTAGTAATAGTAATACTAGTAGTAATAGCAGCAGAACTAATAATATGAATAATGGCAATAGTACAGTAGTAATAGCTCATGGTAGTAGTAATAGCACAAATATGAATACTACTAAAAGCAATACTAGTACTAGCTGTTACTGCAATAACAGTAGTTGTAATAGCAATTTTAGTAATAGCAGCAGTAATAAAGCAGATGCTATTTGCAAACTGGTGCAAATAGTGTCAGATACTATTTGCACCCATATTTAAATACTAACATATAGTGTATGGGCATCACTGCAGTGTGTTTATTGTGTTTATTCAGAGTCCTACAGACACACTACATTAACATCTACCCCTAAATCTAACCTTAACATTCACTTAGAAAAAATAACCTTGGTTTTACAACAGTAACCATGGTTTCACCATGGTAATTTGTTGTAAATTAACAGTAACCACAAAATTAAAGAGCACCTATTATGGCTTTTCAAATATTACAAACATTTAATACATGTAAAATGTAAAAAATGTAAAAAAGTTTCAAAAATCAAAGTGCACGACAAATGGAGTTATTGACTCCCAAAAAAAAGAACCAATTCTGAACACCTGAAACGAGTCGTTAGTAATTCCAGACTTAATTCCTGTACTAACCTACGTAATTTGGTAACAAAAAAACCCGCCTCTGGTCTTCATTGGCTGCTCGTGAACAGCTTTGACCCACCCTCAAACACTACACTAAGCGGTAGACCAGTCACAACAGACTGGGACATCTGACCAATCAGAGCAGAGTAGGCTCTCTGAAAGGAGGAGTTTAGAATGAATCCTTCAGAATGGATCATTGAACGAGTAGTTTTTGACACTGGGGGAAAAAAGGGTAATGCTGCTATTTAAATTATGAGCAAATTAAAGTGTTTTTTGAACTTGGATGCATGTAAATCTATTGTATGAGAACTTTAATACAAAATTAGGGATGTTTAAAAACCATAATAGGTGCACTTTAAACATGGTTACTATATTACCTCCATATTACTGTGGTAACACCATGATTAATTCGATTAAAACTATGGTTTCTGA
Source organism: Myxocyprinus asiaticus (assembly GCF_019703515.2). NCBI lineage: Eukaryota > Metazoa > Chordata > Actinopteri > Cypriniformes > Catostomidae > Myxocyprinus > Myxocyprinus asiaticus. The sequence goes on along the minus strand of NC_059348.1, from coordinate 797,084 downwards.
CAAAAACATGGTTACTACAATATTACAGTGATGCAATCAACAGACAAGTGATGCCGAGCCGCGGGAGAAAGAGGAAGGGAACGAGTGCAATCGACAGACCCCGCCTCCAGATCAAAGCCTTCTCTGCACTCCCCGACATTCACCGTGACCAAATCACTGTGATGAAATCAACCTTTATATTATTTTTTTTTTTACTTTTGAAAGTAGTATTAAAGGAAATATTAAGAGTGGAAACAGGAAATTGGATGGTAAAAAAAAAAAATTGGGACAAAAGGCGGAATCGAACCAGAGTCGCTAGGACGACACTACACATTCACACTGTCTTTAAATGGTAGAAGAAATGGTCATATAATATCAATAATTGTTATAGCAGTAATAGTAATCCTAGTAGTTATAGCAGAAGTACAAATAATATTAATAATGGCAATAGTAGTATTAGCTAATGGTAGTAGTAACAGCACTAATAGCAACACTGCTAATAGCAATAACAGCAATAGTAATGACAGTAATATTAATAATAGCAGGAGTAATAGTAACTGTTCTAATAGAAGTAATAGCAGTTATAGCAATAACAGTAGTTGTAGTAGCAATAATAGTAATAGCAGTTTTAGTAAAACTAATACCATCACTATTAATAGCATGAAATGTTAGCAATGTTTCTTTTTCAGCTGCTCAGACACTGCTTGCTTTGGCTTGGAGAGACAGTTCAGTTATTGACACATAGCAAAAAAACACAGTTTCTTTTGACATGTTTCATTATGCAGAGATGAGAAATGAAGCTACCGTATGGCTTTAACACATTGATCTCTGAAATTCAGAAATCGCTGGTGTTTTTCAGACTTTTAATTGTGACAGCTTCTTTTAACAATCTTTGTTTGGTATCTGTATAATTGCTCCACACTAGCTCAATGTTTCCTTGCGAATTTCCCCCAGAATTGTTAAGTGGTTTCTAAAAACAAAGGTACACTGAATTACACTCAGCAGCCACGTTTGCTGCACTGTTATTCTTACATTTCAACCACCAACAATGTTTGGATGATTGTGTGGTTTCATAGCAACTCCAGCGCTTTATGATCTCCTATACTTCCTTTTCTCTCTCTCTCTCTCTCTCTCTCTCTCTCTCTCCTTATTGTTGTCTCTTTTATGGGCCAGAACATGTTGTATCTGAAGTGTGGATGGATCCAGTGATGATGGATGAAGTTGTTAATGATGATACCTCGCAATTAAGTAATTCTGTCTAAGCACAAATTGCCTTGGTTGCAGATCCCAACTGATTGCAACCGCCTCTCTCTGTCTCTGAGGGTGTGTAAGAACATCTATAATATTATAAATAGAAGCAGTGTGAAATGACTGAAAGGTTGACATTGAGAGAGATAAACTGATAATGAGTCTGTTTTTCTTTCCATCACTGAAGTTTGCTTCTTTCTAGTCACTGCTTCAGATGCCGAAGCTACGAAGGTTCAATTATCCGACTCGAGCTTGACAGGTCCCGAAATATCGTAAGGCTTCAAGCTGGGTTCGGGTAAATTTTCAAGTATAACTTCGGGTTGGGTTTGTAATTAATATAATGGGATTGTAATTTGTAATTAATTTGCTCTGGTGTGCGGAGAGGTCACTGTGCCTGGCACTTCGAAACTAGCTTATTTTATTGCATTGACGAATCCTGCCTCTGTGGGGTAATAGAAATTATTTTCTATAAGGAAAACTACATTTTCATTATATTCTCATCTACTTTCAAGTAAGATTTACCTTAATTCAAGACTGAATATCACCTGCACCACCTCTCGTACGCTCTCACACACCACATCAACACTGTCTCAGTCATGTAAGTTACTGTAATTGCCCAAAGCCGCTGCATTGTTCCTGGCCTGCCATGAGCGGAGCTATTCACATCTATCAACAGAGGGCCATGGGTTAATCCTTGTGTATTGCTGGGATGCCAGTATAAGCTCAGCTTTGTTTGAAAATAACAGTCGCCTTTGACGGACACATTGAAGCCCTGAGAGCCCTATGTGGCTCTTACTCACAGCAAATCTGCTCTCTCAAGGATTTATCTCGACAAGTGGCTTTGAGGTGTAGAGAAATTTCAATTTTCAACACTGTCTCCTTGATGTTCCTTTACAAAATGTCACATATGGATAATGACGTGCTGATAAAAGAGCGTATTATATCCATGGCGTAGGGGGCTGTGCTGAGGAAAAGGTCTGGATCTAAAAAAGGATGTTAATGTAACCTGATGCCCTAAGCTGCCTCTTTTAACTGGTGCGAGAGGCCGCCAAAGTGTGAAAGTGTATAGAGCAACAAACACCCCTGTGTTTGTACCTGGGATCCTGGTGACCTACCTCACCTACCCATGTGTTGAACACAAGCTAAGAGCGGTCGACAAAATATCTTTGTTTACAGTGATATCTTATTCCTTTTGTAGGACATTGTCATTTGATTTCCAAAACCTGAAATAAAAAATACAATGTCTGTCACCACTTGCTTACATTAAAAACTGTAATCAATGTTTTTTTAATTATTCAAATTAATCAAAATAAGCCTAAAACTCAATATATCGTTTGGTTAATTTCAATACTGTTAAACATTTCTCTAGCCATAAACACGGCATTTTCCTCAAGATGTTTCCGGTAAAATGTAGTTTGAAACTGTGTCAGGACTCCTAAACTCTGCTCCGTCCAGCAGTCAGTTTATTGCATGTACAGCTGGAGTTGTACTGACTGCTGACTGTGACTCACAAAAACATAGGTGCTACATAGGAAAATTCCTAAGGAATTTACGTAGAGTCGGGGCACATGATTAATTATTTGTTTTTATTTAATTAATCGCAGTTTGAGCACATTGCAAATTTCATCTTCAGCACAGCTAAGAAAATGTCTAAAAATACTAGGCTGTTTTTCTGTGTACTGTGCTTATTATAAATTTGTGTCATAAGCACTGTTTGCAAGACATACTGGCATGTCTTTGCGAGTTGTCAACCTATGCACCAGCCGTTGACAGTGCTAAAAGAGTATCACCACGCAGTCATGTGTTCACATTCAAAATAATATTATTTATTATTTATTATTATTAAAATATGCATTTCTGTTGACGATATTTCATAATTTCAAACTAAAACCCAGCTCACTTTTGGCACCCCTCATTGGGCATCTCACAGTGAAATCAGAAACCGTAGGTTGACTTTTCTTGAGATAAAATCGGTCTGTGCTTTACTGAAATTTGAAACACTGCCCCCAGTGGTAAGTGTTGTTTGGCGTATTGGCACGTGTGAGCTCCATTGTAATGTTCACAGAGGGGTACAAAAAGCGATATCAGCTGTTCAGGCAGTAATACAGTGAAGAGCAACCTCTGAATTGTGCTTGTCACTGATTATGCAAACATGATTCCCTCCTGGTTTTAACAAGGTATTCGAACCTGGGTCTCCAACGCTGTTGACGCAACCAATTTCTGGTCACGTCAAGGGTGCTAATAATGCTTGAGCTGATGCAAACATGACTGATAGGAGATGCCGCTTGTCATTGAGTTGGCATAATGTGGCCAATCCTAGGGTACAGATAATATTGAAACTGGAGGTCACACATCCCCATACTTTTAACTACTTTTCCATATTTGGCCACTGGGGATATTTGTTATTTTCCAAGTGTAAGGAACATACCTGAGTTAATAGAAATGTCAATGTTTAATTAAGGTCTAGATAAATATATATATATATATATATATATATATATATATATATATATATATATATATATCCCCATTTAAATGTCTTATAAGTAAAACGCTAAAATAGAATTCATAAACGGTTTTGGCAAGTATTGGTTCTACATAGCCAGACATGTTATCTCTGTTACTCTGATAATGAAACACACACACACTAATCTGACTTATATAAGGCAGCTCTGTCTGCAGATCACACCCTCAAACAGCCCCTGCTCTCTCCTCGCAACTCGCACGTCTCTGGGTTACAGGTTACAAAACGCCTGTTTGCTGACAGCCGCTGGATGGCTGTAACCCACATCCCCTTCCCTCATACTGATAAAGTGCTGTGATAAGCAGCCTGGCCCCCGGCCCTCAGGGGCCCGCCTCACACAACTGCATGTCTGAAGCAACAGCACAGAATTATTTGGAAGTAGAGAGAAACACTGAGGAAGAGAAAATGTAATAAAAGCTTGTTATTGTGTTTGGTGGAGAGGATATGTGCCTGTATTTGTATTATGTAATATTGTTATTGAGAGATACAGTTATACTGTTCTCCTTTCAAGAACCCCATTGAGCATCCAAGAGTTAAGATTAATACTAGCTGAAATATGTTACTCCTGGGCAGCTAACTTTACCAAACAGCCTCAGAGGCATGGGTTTTGCTCCCACAGACAACAGGAAGTAATCATGTTTACATAATCAATGATGTGTTTAATTGTAAGTGTTGCAATTTCCCTGTAAAATTAATTTCTTTCTCCACTGATGGTTAGGTTTAGGGTTGGGATTTGGGTTTGGGGGTAGAGTTAAAAAATATATGCATTCCTCTTCTCTGTTTTACACCATTTACAACCAAAAACAACTCTCTTTAGGTGCCACTCTGTAGACATTTCACCCAGAAACTGGAGCTCACACGTGCCAATACTTTTATCAACACTTCCAACTTCTGCCACTGGGGGCAGTGATTTAAATTTCAGTAAGCACAGACCATTTCAACTTTTGTCTTTCTATTGCCGAAATCACATTGTAAATGAGCCACCGACTACCCAGTTCAAGATCGAACATGTTAACAACACTATAAACGAGACCATCTTCATGAAGTTGTCCGAGCATGTAACACACAATCAGTGGTCCACACAACAGGGCCTCATGGTGTAAACGATTCCATGTGTGCGGAAGATCAGTGCCCTTGCGCCTGAGCGCTTTTCCTGAAATCTTTTACATCAAAATGTTCACAGCAAATTTAGCAAACAATTGCCACTGGCAAACTGTAAGTCAGCTGCAACCCAGAATTGCAGGACACATCTCATTACCAGCGGGAAGTAAATAGACATATGGATGTGTATGAGTGGAAATCACAAACTGCACCATGTGGCTAGAGTTTGGAGATTATACAATATCCCAAAAATAATACAATGTTTGCCATTTGAGTAACCTATATTAACCTATATTTGAGCATAAAAGTCTCAGTGAATCTTCACAGAGGGAAACTGTGGTCAATCTTTAGATAGTAGACGGACTTTAGGTTGCCTGCTATGCCTTCATATGTATGCCTGCTATTATATTTAAATGCTATTTATTGAAGTTATTTTAAAGTGTTACTGCAAAATCTTGAAATAATTCAATCAATATTCAATGTACTAACTAGACTATAGTCAGTGAGATTCTCTCTCACTCGCTCTCTCTTTCAATCTGTGTGTGTGTGTGTGTGTTCGTGTGTGTCTGTGTGCACGCGCAGCACTAACGCCACCAGCTGGGGAAAGGCTGCTATGTGTTTATGTTAACTAATTAGCTAACTTGTGTCATTTCACAGGAATGCTGCAGCACTCAAATGCACTCAGATTATGGGCCATTTCCTGTCAGTCAAATGCTGACAACAAGGGCCTCTGTTCCTACACTGTTTGCTAAATCACATGAGTTTGAGCACTGCCACGGCTCTTGTGAAATGCATGCACAGTCTGAGAATCCAGCACCATACCTCTGCTGCACTACTGTACAACTCTGACTAGATTGTGATTGGTCACATCATATGATGCAAATATAATTTTTAAAATATTATGAGAATGTAAAATAAACAAACAAACAATGACTACTATGTGGCAGGAAAGGTGTTCATTGACATCCTAATTAGTAGAATTAGTCAGGGTTGGGTTGGGTTGGTTGCAAGGGCAAGAGTGACAGAAAGAGAGTGAAGAGGAGGGATTTTATGATAAAAATATTTAAGCACAATTTTTGATAAGTGGTTCACTTGCTGTTTTTGCTTATTTTTTCTTTTCTTTTCTTTTTATTTTTTTTTTGGATTGTTATAATTAAATTTTCCCAGAATGAAAATAAACTGATATGTAAAACCACTACTGCAGAAGTTTAGGGGTACAGATCAGAATTTACACAAAGTCAATGAACATACAGTGATTTCCATGTTTTGAAATAACCTAAACATCAACTTCAACATGAAACTTTGTTAAAATACCTTCCTGGTCGTATTATGAATGATTCATTGGTGCACACTGTTCCAAAGAATTAGGCTTCAATTAAACTGCATGTGGCTCTGAATGTGATCTGAATCAGATTTTTTTCTTTTTTTACTCACAGATCTGTTAATTGGATGACAGTCTTGATGTCCACAAGTGTACTTAATCTGCAGCCTGATCTCATGAACATTACATTACAGTGGCAACATTTTTCCACAACAAAATTAGATGCTTCATTACACGTTTCCCAGTGAAATGTCCAGCAGGGGGCACCAAAAGCGAGTGAAATGGTGTCATAGGTGACATCATTCCTTTTCGGATGATGTCACCGATTCCTCTTACTTTTTCAACCCCTCCCCTCCAACAACATGTCATATAGTTTGGTGGCCAGGAGTCGATGTTGAATATCCTGTTTCACTCAGAAATCTGTCCCATTTCGGAGGTAAAATGGGTTTCAGAAGTAAAACACTCCACGGACTCAATAAACAGGATAATTTATTGATAATTTTATAATAGGAATCTTTACATTTCCCTTACAAAAAAATCTAGAAACTGAGAAACTTGCCTCAAACTTGCCACTCATAATGTTTAAATGCAAATGAGCTTGTGATTCACTGCAAATATTTGGCAGAAGTTTGCAGCTCTTCATCAGTAGTGGTGAACCTGCAGAAAACCTTTGGTGACAATGAAGAGTTTGCCACAAAGCTCATTTGCATGTGAAAATGAGTGGCGAATTTGCGGCAAGTTGGCAGCAATTTTGCCAGAACTCTTCATTTTTGTAAGTGTTTAAAAAGCAGAAAACAGTAGAAGTCCAAAAACGTTTGCATTATTTGTATACCAGGCCAAAGTATTTATTTTTTTTCTCCCTTTTTCTCCCCAATTTGGAATGTCCAAATCCCAATGCGCTCTAAGTCCTCGTGGTGGCATAGTGACTTGCCTTAATCTGGGTGGCGTAGGACAAATCTCAGTTGCCTTCGCATCTGAGACCGTCAACCCGCTCATCTTATCACCTAGCTTGTTGAGTGCATTACCACGGAGACATAACGCATGTGGAGGCTTCACGCTATTCTCCGTGGCATCCATGCACAACTCACCACGCGCCCCACCGAGAGCAAACCACATTACAGCAACCACGAGGAGGTTACCCCATGTGACTCTACCCTCCCTAGCAACCAGGCCAATTTGGTTGCTTAGGAGATCTGGCTGGAGTCACTCAGCACACCCTGGATTTGAACTCACGACTCCAGGGGTGGTAGTCAGCATCTTTACTCGCTGAGCTACCAAGGCCCCCAGGTCAAAGTATTTCTTAAAAAACTGAATGTCATCGCCACTAAAGAGAGAGAGCAGCATCCAAACGAGGCATTTCCTCTGGTTTAACGGAATGATCCAGACGTGAGCTCTGTCGATAGATATTTAAACGTCTAGTGTTTGTTGTTCTTGCAGTCCCACATGTGCATGCAACTCCAGAATAAACAATTGCGTCTTTTAACTGAATTGCACTGGGAAAGGAGGGGGAAGGAAATGGTTCTTTGGTGTTTTTCTGTATTGATGGAATGACTTCCCGCCCTTCAATAAAGAACTGCTCCACTCGCAACCTCCGTCTGGAACAACCTGCCTGTTTCCTGTCCAGAGGAACCTCCCTGTGGAACAATGAGCAGCACAGGAGCAGAGGTGACATTCACACCTGACTCATGCTACTGTGCTTTATAATTTTTAGTCACATGTATCAGATTGCTAGAATGCACAGAACTGATATCAGTGATTTTAAGAGGCTCTTGTTCATGTTCAAACTCTTCATTGTTGCCAAAGGTTTTCTGCAGGTTCACCACTGAAGAGCTGCAAACTTCTGGCAAACATCTGCGGTGAATTGCAAGCTCATTTTCATGTGAAAATAACGAGTAGCAAATTTGTGGAAAGTTTCTCAGATTTTTTGTAAGGGATGTTTTAAACGTATTGTACATAAACAATATTATTATGTGTAACCCACGTATTGTTTCATTTAAGTTATTAAATAAAATGAAAGTCAGTAACAGTAATATGATTACGAGAATTTAAGTGTAATGCATTAGACTACTTTTTTACTTTAAAGCAATTCGATTACAGTAACTAATTACTTTATAATCAGATTGCACCCAAAAACACTCATGATAATGGAGTTCTCAGTTAGATTTCATTTATGTATCAAAGTTTTCTTCGATTTTCTCCTGAAATTCATTCAGAGAAGTAAAAATAGTCACAAATGAGGCATTTCTTGGCACACAGTCAGAGTGTAGAATGAGTATGAAATGAGCAGCATGTGAATAGAGCTCACTGAATGTTAGAAATTGATTTTTTGAGATCATGAATTCTCTTTATTTTGAATGCCAACTTTGGTGTCTTGGCAAATAAGGAGTACAGTTTGAGACATTGTTGAAATCTTATCTGAAACTCTAGAGACACATGTGAGATCACAAGGTACAAATTTAGAGGAGCTGGATGCTTAAAAATCTCAGTTTGCTCTTCATTTAATCTCATTGCTGTATAGTAGAAAAATGTGGACGCTAAAGAAATCTCATGTGATTTTTCTTTCCAATGAGTAACTTTAAAAAAAGGAATGCTGAAATCATTGGGGAAAAAAACTCCCTCTCTGTCGCCGGCGTCCCTTCCTCTCTCCGTATCTCAAGGGATTTCACACACATCAACTTTCACTGCGGCTCTGTTCTGTCATGTTAGCAAACAGAGGGCTCTCCACACTAATAACCTCTCGTCTCACGCACAATGACGCCTTTCAATTCACAAACACACACTGCCTCCCTCTTCCCTTTCAATCTTACACTCCTGGAAAAGTTTTCGTAGTGCGTTATATGACCCCTCATGTTTACAGTGAGATCAGATCGATTGGCTTTCCAAATAATTGTGGGGATTTTGATTCATTGTTCATTTCCATTTTATTCACTGATTTGTTCAGTGGTCATTTCTGGAGATTGCATGTTTACACCAGTAGGTGGCGACAAGTGAGCTAACTTATGTTATGAGTTACGCATTTAAGCATTAGCCTTTAGATGAGATGGTTTTAAAGATCAATAAAAACAGACATTCATTTAAGAATATCCAAACCTTTGACAGGTAGTGTACGTTACAAGCAACGAAACAGAACATTTGTCATTCACAGGCTGCTCGCCATTTCACTTGATTGTCATTTCCTGGATTTGCTGACTTGTGTCCCACATTGGTTGGGTGTATTTTTGGCCACTGAATCCAGAACCACTTCGACCTCTGACTGCCAAATCCACAGCGCCTGCTCTTACGATCACTTAACCAGACACACGTGTGTGCACAGGGCCTTTCTGTTACACACTATAAAATGTGTCACACATTATTCAATTAGCCACATTATTTGATCCATTTTTTCAGGAAAAAAGAGAAAGATGGTAAATATGACATTAATGAGGGCTCAGAACTTCTCTTCTCTCGTAAGTCTCCAGTATTTAACATGCTGTCAGTTGAACTCTTTGGGAGCATTTCTCTTGTGCACACGTGATGGCTGTTTGCTTTTGTTTTTAATTCTTGTAAATGCTTGAATGAAAGGAAACGTAGACACTGCGAGATCGCTCACAGCCACTGATGTTATTAATAGAACAGAAGCAAATATACATGGGAATGAGAAAGATGGACAGATGAATCTTTTTAGGTGCACACATAAAATAATTACAGTAGGTGAATTTAGTGGTAAAAAGTCATAATTAGTTATTAGTGAACAGCATTAAAACTACTGCAGTGCCAGGATTCTCATGTCGAAAACAATAGTATAAAAATAGTTTTGAATAATAATATAAACAGAATAAAAATGCACGATTTGAACTATATTACAAGAAAGTGATATGTATATTATGTATAGACATTTTTAACATCAGTTTAATATGAACTAATGTGTCAAAATATGTAGTTTGAATAAATATATTAAATACTTTATTGTAAAAAGTAAAAAATGGGAAATATAAAAATATATACAAAAACAAATGCATTAGTGGGACTAATATTGCATATAATGTCATTTGCAATCACAATCATTACATTATTTAATCTTTAAAAACATAATTTGACACAAAAGAGTTACAAAATGTGTTGTATGCATTTAGGTGAATATGAATAAGTAAATATTTTTTTATTAAAAAATAATAATTTATTATTTAATATAATTTAAATAAGTAAATAAATATATAAATTCAAATATAAAAAGAGACACTGTTTATAATTAAGAGTTGTCATAAAAATATTTAATAAAAAATGTCATAAATGTCTAAAACGTGGTAATTTAGAGTATTGTTATGAAAATATATTACAAAAAGGGATTAAAAAATAAATAATTACAAAGAAACAGGAAAAATTGAAGATCTGAGAGAAATCGTGTGCTTTCAAAGTGTCTCAGTATGTCTTAGTCCAGGAGTGATTTGGGAAACATGAGACTCTGACAGGGCAAACAAACTCGAAAGCAGTATTGACACTGATCAGACTGATTAAACTATCAAAATAAAGCTATTTGAGTGCATTAGCATCACGTTAGTACAGTATATACTGTACAGTATGAAATGGTTTTCCTGCGTGAAATTATTTTCTCATATCGCTGATGTTCCCATGGAAATGATGTTGAAAGAGTCCGATAAGCATTTAAGAGCCTTTCTGCTTATTTTACACTTAAAATCAGAGCACATCAACCGTCGATCAGGCTAATTAAACAAATATGGGTCCATTTGTTTTTGAAATATTAAGATTTCATCTGTAGTACATTTATTGCATTAGTGTAGTTTATTTCATTCATAGAGTTCATTACATTCTTAAATATATATATATATATATATATATATATATATATATATATATATATATATATATCCAGAAAGATTGCATTATTTTGTTTCATTAAATAATATCTACTAATATTTGGATCGAAAATAATAAAAATGTGTTGTATTAAAATCTAAATTGCTGTGTACTTTGATCATTTCATGTGATTACGATATGCACTGGAAAAAAAGTACTTTCTACATTGATAAGTTAGTTTAAGCATGAACTTGAAAATATTAAGTAAACTGTAAATTCAAACATGAACGCTCTAGCTTATAAATAAATATTATTCATGATTGTTTGCTATCTTTCCAATGTGTCATCATGTATCAATCGTAAAGTAGAAAACCTTGTCATATTTATTTGCCAATTTGAGTCAATTTCACTGGTTAATAAAATTAGTAAATGTTACTTAACTTTTCGAAGCTGGTGCATCGAGCTCTATCGCAAATGATGCAAGCTGATGATGTCTTATAAATCTGTGGGATGCTTCCGTATGTCACGTGGTACATGGTGTCAGTGTAACTTAAATTCAAAATGTGACATGTTTTAATACCATGCATATCATATTTGTAAGTAAAAGTTACTAAATTTACTAAAATGGTTTAAGTTGAATTTGTGTCATGAAGTTAAGTAGATTTTAATTAATTTTATACCATTAAGATTTACTTTGAAAAGGAGTGTGCAAAAACTGAGTAAATCTTACTAATCTTATTTTTTATTTTATTTTTTTTTAGTATTTTTTTTTTTAGTATGCATAACTATTTCAATGAATTTGAAAGCAGAAAATACAGGATTACCCATTGTTTTAATTGACAGATTGTTCTTTTGAAATGCACAAACACAAATGTATTCTCCAAATCCTACTGCTGAACAGTACTGTCTAACTGACATAATGTCGTTCCTTAAACTGGCAAAAATAAAATTTGCATAAAGCGGATATATATATTATTATTCTATTAATATGTAAAACTAGGCTTGTTTCTATGTGACAACTGTATAACCCCCCCCCCCCCCCAAATTATACATTATAATGATTTTTTTTTAAAGGATCATCTTAGAAGAATTTTCAATGTAAGTTCAGTTTGCTTTCAAACACACACACAAACACACACACAAACACACACACACACACACACACACACACACACACACAGATTCACACTGTTTCCAACTCAAAGCAACCTGCCAAAGTTATGGAGTCAATCAATTAAGTGTGGCATTCTTTAAATAAGTCTGTCCACAAAGCAATTAATCACAAACTCCTCCGTAATAACTTCCATATCTCTTGTCTTGATATTAGCCTGGCATTAAAACAATTTAAAGCACAAAAACTGGTCCCTGCAATCAAATCATTCAGTGTTTTGAGACATGTTTTACCACCAAAGAGAGAGAGAGGGGAATAAAAACAGAAAGAGCGGCTCTGAGGCCTCGCTGGAATCGGCTGTTTTTCTGACTCTAGCAGCTGCCCCAGAGGTCCAAGCGGGTGGATCGTAAGGGAGGATGAAGAGTGAACGCTGAAATAAAACATGGCAGCAGTTCCCATACTGACATACATGTTACAACAGGATTATTATCGTCCACACTATTATTAAGTCCAGAAGCATTTGCAGTATTTGAACAAACTTTTATCTCTGATGCATGAGTTTATGAAGAAAAATAAAGAAATAAAAATCAAATAAATGTAATGCCAATGATCAACATGACAGTTCTGCTCTACAAACCCAAAACACAGTAAATATACCGGTGTCAGAAATGAACTTTTACATTAAGGGTCAATGTTTGCCCCCTGGATTTGATTTTCAGAGGAATTTTCTATCGATTAATTAATACAATTTGAGATTGAGAATTCATTAGCTCTTACCTTCAGAATGAAATCAACATCAGTTCATATTTTATGCCATAACATAACTAGGATTAGTGACTGTGTTTTGACTTTCATTGATGATGTATTTGAATTTTTCCTCCTTTGAATGTGTTTCTAGGAAGCCACTGACTATACTAATCTTCATTTTTAAGCTCATTTTGTTTTGTGTGAATTCAGAAAACAATGGCAGTCAATGGGAAAATCTTGTTTTTAAGCACATTTTAATTAGACTTGACTATTGTGTAACTTAATCAAGCTGTGATATTTAATATGCATATATGTATTTATATATATATATATATATATTTTTTTTTTTGCATCATTTTAATAATAATAATAAAAAAAAAAAAATAGATATTGTTTTATTGCTGTAGCAAATGCTGTGATTCCGCTACAAGGGGTCTCGGGGGTTCAGTGTCTTTAACTAACTTGCACCTACAAAAAAATAAGCATTTGCTACAATGTACTTATTATCTACAGTAAAGTTGTCATGTTTTACTATCACCTGCATGTAATAACATCTGTAATTAAACTGCTGATCCTAAAACTCTTCCAGAAACCAAACATCAGGAGCAGCAAATGCGAACCTCACATGGAGTTTCTCATAACAACACGTACTGTATGTACACAAAAACTGCATTGGATCAAATAATTCATTTTTTTAGTACATTGTATTTAAAGGAATGTTCTGGATTCAACAGAAGTGAAGCTCAATTAACAGCATTTGTTATTCAGTGAGGCACTTACAATGGAAGTCAATGGGGCCAATCGGTAAACACTAAAACACACACTGTTTTAAAATTATAGCCACAAGATGTAAACATTATATGAACTTGTTGCATATTGTATAAACTTATAACATGAATCATTATCACACCAAAATAATGTTAGCATGTATTTTGTTTACACGTTGTGGCTATATTTTTGAAACAATGTGCTTTTTAATGCTTTCAGACTGGCCCCATTCACTTCCAATGTAAGTGCCTCACTTATCTAATGTTAATGAAAGGTGCATTCAGTCATTTGTTCCACATTAAAAAAGTTGAACATATATTGTAATTTTGCAATATATGTAGGAAATCATGAGCACTCACATTAAAATGAAGATTCTAGTCATATCAGTAACCTTATAAAAGCTGTTTTATTCTACATGGAGAGGGTCTGCACGTTACAATCACATGACCAGCCGCAATCACATTGGTAGATCTGATACAACTGACATGAATGGTGATCAGAACTCTGAAGGTCCAACATTTAATCAGTGTCTTCTGAAGCGATTCAATTGGTTTTGGGTGAGAATAGACCAAAATAAAACTCCTTTTTCACTTTAAATCTTTAAAGCAGCAGTCTCATTGGTAATCATGATTTCAAGCTTGATTAAACTTTTTAGCGCAATCTAGTTTTACTCAATCCTTCCAAGTTCACATTACTCAAAAAATGCATGTAACCAAGGGAACTTAAATTAACTTAAGTTGACACAGACATTTGTTATTAACTTTACATTCAAAAGACACCAGGGTCAATAATAAAGGGGGTCTTGGGGCAAAATTGCCATCGAAAGTGAAAAATGGCCTAGCATTTTTTATTTCTGGGGCCTTAAAAAATAAAAAATAAAATACTGGCCCGTAAGGCAAAAGATAATTTCTGACGCTGACAAACATTATTAAAACTTGTTGTATATCAGCAAATACCTTTGACTCCAGGATCAACATCAATACTGTCATTCATGCATGAGTTGCTGGACAAATCTACTGTGAGTCACCAGAAAGTAGAGTACAGGTGGGCAGGAGTGTTCCTTAGTAAAGCCATGACCTTACAAATAGCCTAACATCCCCCTCCCGCAATAAATTCACAAAGCAGTGCCAAGTGTACCTCCCTCAGGACTTTCATTAAAATTGTTAACACGCAATCACGCAAGAATCCCCCCCCCCCCAACACATCATGACGTTCCACAACCCTTTTAAAACTTCACGCATTGATGAATCCTCTGGTAGATGATACCTCTGTGCATTCACTCTGCCCCTGATTTTTGTCATATTTCTTTTAGCAAATCATTTCAACTCAACCCCCCCCCCCCCCCCCAGGAAGACCAGCACTGTCATTCTCAGCCACGCGGTGCTCTAAATATTTAGCGTAATAGCCAGTTACTGTGCTAGTGGTGTCAGAAGGAGTTGTTGGCCCAAAACCTCCGACTAATTAAAAAGGCTGTTGGGGGGCTGTGTTTGTTTCTATATGGTGTGGGCAGACTGCCGGGACCCGTCGGGCAGACCTATGCCCCTTTAAATCACTCCTCAATGCTGAAATGCTGATGCAGAGGAGAAACCCTGACTAAACATTCCCAGAGCGAGAGAGAGAGAGAGAGATAGAGAGAGAGAGAGAGAGAGAGAGGTTTCCACAACAGATTCATTTCTACATTCGATTTAATGCATTATTTCAGATTGATTAATTATATAAATATAATGTGTTCAAAATAATAATGCAATTAATTATGCCCCCGAATCATAATGAGGAATTTACATTTAAGGAATTTACCACTCACACTACCCCCCAGGTTGGACGACACTCCACTTTTAAGTTAGTATTTCTACAAAAGTATAGCCCGTACCATACTTTCTGAACTATGCTCTGGCACTTAAACTCTTTTAATTATAAATGTATTATTTACACAATACCAAGAAAATGAACTGAATGGAAAGTAAGAGAGCTAAATGTAGCCATTGCTCAGTAAAGCACTGACAGTTGGCTTCAGTGAGGGTGTCAACATCTTTTGAAATGTGAATATTATCCTACCACATTCTGTAATTTTATCAAACAAAATGGAATGTCTGACAGTGAGACAAACTAGACTTATACCCCCAGCATCACAGAATTCATAATGATGGAGCACTAGGACTTGTTTGAGTTGTTGTTTTCCCACCAACACTTCCTGGACGATGATGCGTTAAAAACATTAGTTAAAGTTATGTTAAAAATACTAAAAGGATGAAAAGTGATATTGAGGACTCACCTGAAATGTTTCTAAATGAATTGTGTTTTAATTTTCGATGCAAGTGTAAAGTACCCAGAAACATGGTGAAAATGGCAACATCCGCTCATAGCAAAGTACTGACATTGCTTCCAATTCACCCATATGTTCATTGTGATTGTGATAAAAGAAAACAAACATGACTTCCATCTTAAATATTGTGAGTGTGAAAATCTTAGGCTAGTATGCTAATCTCGTCTCACTTGCATGTTGTGTCCACAACTCCGCCCCTTACAGATGTCACTCATGGATCTTGATTTCATGTCCATTCTCATGTTTCCCTTTTCTCTGGTGTAAATTTCTCACATAAGTGACTTTTGCCTCACAATCCATTGATTGAGAGGACATTGCAATGTGCTTACAGTCATAATAGTTGCTGGATAGCTCTTAATGCAGGATGATAGCAGACTGCTGCCATCTAACTTCAGGGTGATGTATTACAGGTGCGCCAGTCAACCTGCAAACTCACACCTTTATCACCAAATCTGTGCTGACCACACAGCCTTGGTTTGTACCGTCAGTAAAGATGAAACACAAAAGTTTGAATCTCTTTACTCAATACTTACCTCTACTTTTATTATGTAGCCTACATTGTAGCCTGTTTCTTTTGTCCCTAAGCTTCCCAGCCAGACGAAATGCAGTCATGTGCTGACTTGCATTTATGTTTTGTTCTTGGTAGATTTAATGCATTATTTCAGATTGATTAATTATATAAATATAATGTGTTCAAAATAATAATGCAATTAATCATGCCCCCGAATCATAATGAGGAATTTACATTTAAGGAATTTACCACTCACACTACCCCCCAGGTCGGACAACACTCCACTTTTAAGTTAGTATTTCTACAAAAGTATAACCCGTACCATACTTTCTGAACTATGCTCTGGCACTTAAACTCTTTTAATTATAAATGTATTATTTACACAATACCAAGAAAATGAACTGAATGGAAAGTAAGAGAGCTAAATGTAGCCATTGCTCAGTAAAGCACTGACAGTTGGCTTCAGTGAGGGTGTCAACATCTTTTGAAATGTGAATATTATCCTACCACATTCTGTAATTTTATCAAACAAAATGGAATGTCTGACAGTGAGACAAACTAGACTTATACCACCAGCATCACAGAATTCATAATGATGGAGCACTAGGACTTGTTTGAGTTGTTGTTTTCCCACCAACACTTCCTGGACGATGATGCGTTATGTTCATCAGAGTGAGTAAAGTTATGTTAAAAATACTAAAAGGATGAAAAGTGATATTGAGGACTTACCTGAAATGTTTCTAAATGAATTGTGTTTTAATTTTCGATACCTTTAACAAATATTTAAGCAGCCCCTTAAACAGGCAGTTAAAAGGATAGTTCACCCAAAAATTATAATTCTGTCATCATTACTCAGACTTAACAGATGTTAGACAGTATGTAAGTTTCAGTCACTGTTCACTTTCACTGCTTTTTTTTCGCCATACAATGAAAATGAATGGTGACTGAGACTAACATTCTGCCAAACATCTCCTTTTTGTGCTACACAGAAGACAAAAAGTCATGCAGGTTTGCAAAAACACAAAGGTAAGCGATGACAGAATTTGTATTTTTGGGTGAACTATCACTTTAAGAGTGTCTAAACTCCCCAGTTTTAAGCTGATAAATTGCACTGAATGACTTCTGTTAAATTAGTTATGAGTTATTGACAGATAATAACAGGTACACTACCGTTTTGAAACACTTGACTGAAACGTTTCTCATGATCTTAAAAATCTTTTGATCTGAAGGCATATGCTTAAATGATTGAAATTAGTTTTGTAGACAAAAATATAATTGTGCCAACATATTAATTTATTTCATTATAAAACCAAAATTTTATAAAAAAAAAAAACGTTTTTGAAATGGATGACTTGGACCAAATAATTCAGAAAAGCAGCCAATAAGTGCCCAGCATAGATGGGAACTCCTTCAGTACTGTTTAAAAAGCATCCCAGGGTGATACCTCAAGAAGTTGTTTGAGAAAATGTCAAGAGTTCATGTCTGCAAATTCTAGGCACAGGGTGACTACTTTGAAGATGCTAAAATATGACACAGTTTTGATTTATTTTGGATTTTGTTTAGACACAACATAATTCTCATAGTTCCATTTATGTTATTCCATAGTTTTAATTACTTTATTATTATTCTAAAATGTGAAAAAAAAAAAATTATAATAAAGAATGAGTAAGTGTTTCAAAACTTTTGACCAGTAGTGTATATTAAAGATAATTAATGAAATGATATGTTGAATATTATGGGTGTATATTAGAAATATTATAATATTTTACGATTGGAGTGCTGTTTACTTAAAACAAAACAAAAAAACTAGGAAACAATTTCTATGCAGAAATTGCTGGTAAATTTAACAGACACAATTTTAAGGAAAGGCTTAGCACAATTCTTGCTGGCTTTAAATAGAAATTCTCAAGTAAAGTTTACTTTGCAATACTCTGTTTGAGTGAAATGTACAAATGAAATAGTGAGTAAAATGTACTTGAAACAATGCAGCACTGAATTAAGCCATGCTTTTAAAACTGTAATTTACGGAAGCCTTCCACAAGAAAGCTTAAATCATCTCAGCCTATTAGACATCATCATCTTGCATTAATGGTGACAGAAATAAGATCTTAAACTTCACATGCAGCCCTCAACACTTGTGCACAAAACATGATGACGGTGACAATCAACAGATAAAAGATAACAGATCCAAAACAAGAAGTTACCAAACGGAACAACAAATCATCTATAAAAACTGTGTAAATCAACTTGCAAACAGTGAAACTGTGCAAGCTCATTAATTATTTAAGACCAGTGCATGCTGGGAACACCAGCTTTGAAAAGTTAAGTAAATTAACGTATTTTATTTACCTGTAAAATTTTCTCAAATTAGCAAATAACTATGACAAGTTTTTTTTTTCTCTTTTAGGACTGATAAATGATGACGCATTGTAAAGATAAACAATCATAAATAATACAGACTATTCATTTTTACATGTTAGAATTGAGTTCAAATGTAGTTTTCAAGTTCAAAATGAAACTAACTTACTGTATTCAATATAGAAAGTTCTTAATCTTTTCTGCTATATTTACTTCACCACAAAATCATGTCATCAATTATTAGAAATTTTACATTATTAGCTATTAAAATTGACTGATTGACTAGAAAGAGAAAATAACTGTATACCTTAGATGAAACTCGAGAAATGGAGATCTGGGAGCATTTTACACAAAGCATTTTAGCTTCTTCTTCCTTTCTTGTCAAAGGTCCTATATAACGAGGAAGCGGCATGATGCGACGAGACAAAACTAGATCGCTCCAACATTGCGCGCTTGCACTGTGGACAGCTTCATTGGTTATAAACAGGAACTATTGTTTTATCACGTTGCTCACTTGTATAACACCATTTGGATGTTAAATGAACATGTTTAACCTCCTGAGATCCGAGAGCAATATATAAGTATATAAATTATATAAAGTATATATATATATATACATTACCGGTCAAAGTTTTGAAACACTTATTTTTTTTTTTTTTTTTTTACATTTTAGAATAATAGTAAATTCATCAAAACTATCAATAACATAAATGGAACTATGGGAATTATGTTGCGACTAAACAAAATCCAAAATAAATCAAAACTGTGTTATATTTTAGCATCTTCAAAGTACTCACCCTGTGCCTAGAATTTGCAGAAATGTACTCTTGACATTTTCTCAAGCAACTTCTTGAGGTATCACCCTGGGATGCTTTTTAAACAGTATTGAAGGAGTTCCCATCTATGTTGGGCACTTATTGGCTGCTTTTCTTTATTATTTGGTCCAAGTCATTTCAAAAACTTTTTTTTTTATATAAAATTTTAGTTTTATAATGAAATAAATTAATATGTTGGCACAATTATATTTTTGTCTACAAAACTAATTTCAAACATTTAAGCATACGCCTTCAGATCAAAAGATTTTTAAGATCATGAGAAACATTTCAGTCAGGTGTTTCAAAACTTTTGACCGGTAGCGTATTTTAGAGCAAATAGTTTTCCGAAACATTTGTGTCCTCATATGGGTACAGTGGGTCTGAGTTGTGAAGTTTAGAATAATACCAAGCTATAGAATTATTATTTTTTTTTCTGTCAAATATTTTATTATGTTTCCAAGAGTGTTAGTTATTCATGATTCTGAGGCGTTACAGACATTTCACCTGATTTACTGTAAAGCTACTTTGGAACAATGTGTATTGGGAAAAGCACAAATAAAAACTATACAAATCAAAATGATTTGACTTGATTTGACTTTTATGTTACAAAGTTTTTTTCTACTTTGTCAACAAAATGTCAATGTTCTCTCTTTGCACTGTCAAACAAACAAGTGATAGCCAGTGCTGAAGCATTTTACCATTCAAAAATTATCATAATTAATTCTGATTCAATGTAATGGTCAGCATCATCCAATCACTGCCAACCATGTTAGAATAAAATGATACATTATAAATTCTGAATCTATGTACTGATTATCATTGTCTCATGTCTGCCAAACATGTTGAGTGGTCCAAACATCATCTGCAGCCTGAAACTGAACTTTTGGATTTTAGGAGTGAATGCACTTGGCTGCATAGAAAGCTATAGGATGCTTCCTTGCTCCCTATTAAGTGGATGACTTAACCTCCAGTCTGTTGTCTGACTACACTGGTCTCAGAACAGTTTGAAACGCACCTTATTTTCATCTTCATTACATATACTGTCTTTGAAAGCAAATTCTTTCAACTTTTGGATGAATACATTGATTCTCAATGTGATAATGCACAGTGAATACAGGACTTTATCCTTAAGGCTCATTGTCCTCACAGGAGGTCATTGGGATTAACAGTGTGCTGTTTCGCAATAAATCACTGCAATTTTCAAAATGTCATATCGGATGAAACTAGAGACTCTAGTCTTTTCACTAGAGGTTTCAATGTAAAAACTTAATGAGGTTTCTTTCCAGATGTAGTTTGGTTGGTGTTCCCCTTCTGTCACTCACTCGATGTTGTGTCGATGTAGTGACACTAGGGGTCGCTTGAGAGTCCCGAACACCTCTATTCTTTTGAGAAAATGCCAATGAGAATTGGCGAGTGCAATTTGCATGCCACTCCTCCGGACATACGGGTATAAAAGGAGAAGGAATGCCCACTCTCATTCAGATTTTTTCTTCAGAGCCGAGCGGTTGTACTATCAGCAAGCTGAATACTACTGCTGTTCCATTCACCTCTTAAGAAGCATATGCTGTTGGATATACACCGCATTTCCAGCGGCTTTCTCTCCTTCTGCAAGACAAGTGCAGATTTCGCCCCTGGGCGCTTCGACAGCACTAAAAGAGTGTACATTCCTGCTAAAGAGTATATTTTCTCTATTAGAGCACACACATTGACATTGAACGTCTTTTTAAAGACACGTCTTTATAAAGATGCCTTTCCATCTTTGTGTGATTCCTGGATGCGGTCGTTATCTCTCCGCCTCCAATGGCCACAGGCGCTGCCTCATGTGTCTGAGCAGCGATCACACTGAGGCAGCGTTTGTGGATGGTTCATGTTCTCATTGTGAGAATATGACCATGGCAACGTTGCGGTCGTGGCTTTCCTTCTTCCGAAGCAGGAAAGCCACTCTAGCCGCCCCCTGCGCTGCGCCTTCTACCCACGGGTACGAAGCCGGCCCGGCTGGTGCTGGAGGCGATTTGGGGAGTTCAATGGGCGGGGTCTCGCCGGGTGATTCCCCGTGGACCTCCCACTTTGGACTGGAACCCTCCACCCTTCCCTGAGCACTCGCGGCTTGATGATTGGTTCCTGGGTTCGGGGCACCGCTCACGGCCACGCTCTACAGCCCTTACTTCGTCGTACCAAAGAAAGGCAGTGGGTTGTGGCCAATCTTGGACCTGCGTCACAGACCCTGTGCAAGGTCTGGGAGGACGAGGAACGAGTCACCCTCGTGGCCCCATATTGGCTCACCCAGACTTGGTTCTTGGACCTCACGCTCCTCGCAACAGCACCTCCCTGGCAGATTCCCCTGAGGAAGGACCTTCTTTCTCAGGGATGGGGCACCATCTGGCACTTCCGCCCAGACCTCTGGAACCTCCATGTCTGGCCCTTGGATGGGACACGGAAGACCTAAGTGGCCTACCACCAGCAGTAGCTACCACCTCCCTCTACGAGGCAGCTTTATGCCCTGAAGTGGCGCTTGTTCGCGAATTGGTGTTTTTCCCGAGCCGAAGACCCCCAGAGATGCGCAGTCAGGTCAGTGCTTTTCTTCCTGCAGGAAAGGCTGGAAGGGCAGCTGTCCCCCTCCACCTTGAAGGTATATGTAGCCGCTATAGCGGCCCACCACAACACAGTGGACGGTAAGTCCCTAGGGAAGCACGACTTGATCATCAGGTTCCTCAGAGGTGCCCAGAGGCTGAATCCTCCCAGGTCACACCTCTTCCCCTCATGGGATCTCTCCGCAGTCCTCCTGGGCTTTCATGGAGCCCCATTTGAGTCACTAGAGTCATTCGAGTTGAAAGCCCTCTCCTTGAAGATGGCCCACCTCCATTAAGAGGGTTGGGGACCTGCAAGCGTTTTCTGTCAGCGACACTTGCTTGGAGTTCGGTGCGGCAGATTTTCACGTGATCCTGAGACACCGGCTGGGCTATGTGCCCAAGGTTCCCACGACCCCCTCAGGGATCAGGTGGTGAGCCTGCAAGCGCTGCCCCGGGAGGAGGCAGACCCAACCCTGTCATTGCTGTGTCCAGTGCGTGCTTTGCGCACCTACTTGGATCGCACGCAGAGCTTTAGACGCTCTGAGCAGCTCTTTGTCTGCTTTGGCGACAGCGGAAAGGGAACGCTGTCTCCAAACAGAGGCTTGCCCACTGGATCATGGATGCCATCGCTCTGGCATACCAGGCCCAGACCGTGCCCACCCCTTTGGGAATACGAGCGTACTCTACTAGGAGTCTGGCATCCTCGTGGGCACTGGCCCATGGCACCTCTCTAGCAGACATCTGCAGAGCAGCGGGCTGGACTACACCCAATACCTTTGCGAGATTTTACAATCTCCGGGTTGAGCCGGTTTCATCCCGTGTTTTGTCAGGTACGAACAGGTAGAGTTTGGTAATACGGAACAACTGGCTGGGTATATCACTTGCGTATAGCACCTTTCCCCTTCCCTGAGGCGAAAGCGTGCGCTTTTACCCCCAGTCGAGTTCACGAAGTCGTGGACCCTGGATGTCCTTCCATCCTAGCCCCGTGGCTTGCGAATTCGGCGGAAGAGTTCGCAGCCAGACCCACTATGGGTACTAATATGCCCTGTACTGGGATAGGTGCTCCACAGGTGCTGATTACTCAGGTAACCCCCTGTGATGTATATTCCACGGTACGGTCTCCCTGTCGGCAGACCTGCGTCTCCTTTGGGCAGGGCCCTCTCTGCCCCTGGCTGCCGTGTTTGTAGAGCTCCTCCCCTTCGAGGCAGGACCTTCCACCGCACCCCTTCCATGTGCGGCTGGTCAGCCCACGTGTCGTATTGCCACATGTTGACCTCCCCTTTGGGCAGGATGTGGTCTCCATGGGGTCTTTCCCCCCTGAAAGAATAGGAACAGAAAAGAACACCTTCCCTGATGCGTATAATAGCGTTAGATGGCCTCAGCCAGATCTAATACTCTATGGAGAGAAAACAGAGAGAGAAAAGGCTGCGGCTGTCGCGGCCTGCTCCAATGCTAGTTACGTTCCCTAAGGGATGTGGGGAACTACATGACGTCTTTTTGGGGCGTTGGGGGAGGTTACGTGCAGACTGATGCACCTGCTATTACGCACGCCGCAGCTTGCTTGCAACTGCATCAGCAGTTCACGTAACACGGTTCACCTGCTGTGCTGTTTTTCAATAGGAACCCCTAGTGTCACTACATTAACACAATGTCGAGTGACCAAGACGAACCAAGACGATTCTCCCAAAGACAAACTCTGCTTTGATTGGCACGATGTTTTGTCACATGACTCCGTGCGTTGAACATTTAACCCTCTACTGATAGCACAGAGTGTCCTGAACTGAGATCAGTTGGTTTAAATTAATTTAAATTATGTGTAGCATATAGTGAAGCCAAAACACAATGTGCCCACATGAGGACGCAGGGTTGCACGAGGTTAAATAGGTTTTGTACATCTTTAAGTTCAGCAAATATGCAACAATGTGCTTCTTGTGCTCGCTGCAAGTGTCCAATGATCTGTGGAATGCCACACGAGAGAAAGTGACAGAGAGAAAGAAAGAGACGTGGTAGTGCCATACATGATGCATCCCACACTGTTTTTGTTTTGTTGAGAGGTGTGATTAATTTTCTAAACAAACAGACTTATGATTTTCACCTAGCAGACAAATAAATCTGGTGAAAAAAACTAATATTAGAGCAATTTCTAGAAAACAGACTATTATTGAGACTTGAGGGTGGGCTCTTTTGACTTAGCCGGTAAGCAACCACCAAGCAACTCTCTAGAACACAACACAATATCCAAAAACTGTAAACAGCTGTGTAAGGCTCTCTGGCAACCACCCACAACACTTAAGCATACTCAACCAAACCACTTGCACCATTTTATTAAAAGATAATTCATAATAAAAAAAAAAATCTACTTATTGATAAAGTTCATTTCTTTCCAAGGCCTTCTTTAAAGGCTTCTCCTTTAACGCTTGGCAGGAAATGCATCAAAGCATAAACAGCAATCAGGCCACGAGTAAACCAATCAGCGGCTTTGTTACTGAATATGCATCAATGAATTATTGGATGGATTTCCATCTAAATGAACGAGGTGAATCAAGGCGCTTCTCGCAGTGCGTTATGGACAATTTGCAGTTTGTTTTACTTAAATGAATCCCAGACCCACTCTGGCAGGCATTATTTTTTCCCCCACCTGTATTCCGGCTACTCCTGCTATTAATATAATTAGACGTCAAATGATTGGACGAAAGTTGTCTATACGTCACCAGCTTGATGACGCCTTCTGATTGGATGGTATTGATTCTATAACTTCTGACACTTTGTCATTCCGACAGTAGAAAAACTATTTGTGCTTTTCTTTTTATTAATAGTAAATGGCTGAATAAATGTACTGGAAAGAAAATAATTATTTATATGTAACATATCACTTTGTCCTGAACAATAATAAGTGATATGAAGTGATATTTTTTTTTTTTTTTTTTTGACAAACTGATTTTGCCTGGCTCTCACATCTATGGTTTCACTGTATGCCAAATATAAGAATATACAATATCAAGAGGGTCAGAGTTAAAGGACGGAGGAAAACACATTCTACCTGTGTCCTCATGCGATTCAGGTAAGAGGTTTACGTCTGGGCAGAGATAGAATATTATAGTGTGTTATTCTTTTGTTTCAAGGTTTTTGCTTGTACAGTTTACGGACCGCCATGTCCGCTCATTATTAATACTCAGGGTATTAATTATCACAAATTTGTTTTGCTGTATTGTGGTCCAACCAAATTGGATTGTTGTGCAATTTCGCCATCGCAGGTGAGACAGCAACTGAGTTCATCCATTAAAGAGTCAAATAACGTGGGACTGTTTACGTGCCGTCCACCGCATCTCTGAGCGATGAACTGACAGCTGCTTTCTCTCCCACGATCGCGAAATCGGCTTTAGGGCTGTCACTTCTCTCTCTCGTACTAACCACACACGCACACATACACGCACGCGACCCCTCACAAACATTCTGGCACACATTTTTGGCTCGTAGATAGCTTAAATGCTAAAGCCCAGCTTTGTCCCTAAGCTTTCGTACAAGCGGATACACGCGGTAACTGGTAGACGCCATCTCCGCCCCCATTCGTGGTCATATTCCCTGGCCGGAAGTCTCGCGTGACATACTCTCCACGAGAGTCACGTCCGCCATTTTGTGCGTGTCCCTCCTTATACACACACACACACAGACGCACACACACTGTCACACACACACCTTATGTGTTATAGGATTATTTTATTTCCATATCTAATCATATCACTGTTTAGTTTGTAGTTGTAAGTCGGAAGTTTATTGACTGCATTGTATTAATTATGAATTGATATTACTGCATAAAAAAACGTTGTTTATATTACAAAGAGAAGTGTTTTGGTTTGTTTTGCATATGCCTGTGTCATGCTGACGGGATGTCAGTGCTCAGATTCAAACCTTCATTCATTGTTTTTTTTTTCCCGAAAATCGATATTCTTTGGATGTCGATTTTCCTAAGAAAACAATCTAATATTGAGACTGTTTTACTATTTGGTTATTAGTCCCTGATTCCAGGGTGGTGCCCCGTCAATGTTAATCCTTATTAATATTCTATTGATTTTTGATTTTTGATAATTATCTTTGATGGTTGTTGTATTTGAATGATCAATAAGCTAGTGTTAATTTTAATTAATGTTTCATCGATGTTAACAATTAACCATAATCTTTGATAATTGTTGATTTTAAAGGATTAAAAAAGCTAACATCGATTCTCATCAATGTTCTATTGATTTTAATTAATAATTATCTTTGATAATTATTAATTATTGCTAATAACCAAACTTGCTCCTAAACGTAGCACACTACATTTACTGGAGCCCCATATGAGGTTTTAATGAGCTAGATTCAATTGATTAATTTAAATATTAATTAATAACTACAGAAATAATTATTAATTATTTCTGATAGTAACACTGATCTAAACAACCAGTAAAGCCCTACACATTTGTAGGGGCCTGTACCATTGATATATTGCATCTAATCAGCCAGCTTACGGAGGCAGTCTCACGTAAGGCCCGATCCAGTTGGAAGATTTAGATTACAGGAACTGTGTATGACCATAGGGAGTTGTACCATAGATATACTGTCAGATCAGCTGGCTTGCAGAGCCAGAGACAGGGAAATAAGGTGCTTGAAATGAATGGGAGGCGATGGTAATGTTTGTTACATCTGCTGTGAAGCGAAGACAAAGGGCTTAAGCGGAAGCATGGTAAAGTACTGCTGTGGCAGTAGAGTAAAGAGGGCCTCATGTGGGAGCAAACTTTAAAGCACTGCTGTGGCAGTGGAGTAGATGAGATGGAATAGTAAAAAAAATGGGGGGCTCCTGCGGGAGCAGAGTTTAAAGTACTGATGCGGCAGTGGATTGAGTATTTGGGGTCATAGTGAAGGAGCTCCTGTGGGCATGTTGCTGTGTTTCCATTGATGTAAATGCACTTCTATAAAAGTATGGAACTTAGAAATTGAAAGCACCTGTGGAGAAAATAGAAAGAACTATGTGTACACACCTGTATGGGAAGCAAAAGATTAGTTAAGAAAATATGACCATTAAATTTATATACACCTCAAGGGAAGCAAAAGGTTGGTTAGTAGAAACATGACAATATCATTTGTACACACCAGTAGGGGAAGCAAATGGCTAGTTAGGAATACATAACTTTATTACATTTTGGCATGGGTGGGGCACTTCTGCGGCAGTATCAGGTGGGGCAAAAATGACTTTATTACATTTATAAACCCCTGTAAGGGCAGCAAAGATTAGTCAGAAAAAACATGATGATTACGTTTTTACTCACCTGCAGGGGAAGAAATGGTTAGTTAGGAATACATAAATGTATTACATTTATACACACCTGTAAGGGAAACAAGGTTAGTTATGAAAACATGTCAGTTACATTTATACGCAAAAGGTTAGTTAAGAATACATAACTTTATTATGTTTTTCATGGTGGGGCACTACTGCGGCAGTACTGAAAAGCAAAAGCGGAACTGCTGTGGCAATATCGAGCATAGGCGGGTGCTGCTGTGGCAGTATCGGGCATGGGTGGGTGCTGCGCCACAGTATCAAGTGGAGCACTGCTGTGGCAGTACCAAGTGGGGTTTATTACATTTATACATGCCTGAAAGGAAAGCAAAGTGTAATTTTGGAGGTTATATCAGGCTCTATTTATTATGTGTTTGGCTCATTTTAACCATGAGCGAAAGAAATGCCAATGCGAAGGCTAACGTGAAATGCTAAAGGCTCTTAAGATTATTGCACCACCACTGCACTCGAATGGGACAGCTCGTACTGCATTTCGGACAGGAGAGCACATGGAGTGAATGACATGAAATCTCACACTGCATTTGAATGGGAGAGCCCACCCACCAATTCAAATCGGAGAGCCTGCATTGTGATCAAATGGGAGGGCTCACACTGTGATTCAAATGGGAGAGCCTGCAACCAATGCGCTGAGGCTCACACTGCATTCGAACGGGAGAGCCCACACTGCAATTCGAACGGGAAAGCCAGGATAGCATTTGAACGGGAGGGCCCACACTGCGATTCGAACAGGAGAACCTGTGGCCAAATTGTATAGGCTCACACTGCATTCGAATGGCGGGTGGCGCAGAGTAAAGAACCTTGCCGAATTGCAGTTTGCGATGGGTATATATTTATGAGCTATGCCCCTAGACTTTTAATTAGAGGAAACACACCAATGGTTACAGTGTTGTGGGAGGTTTAGATGCATGGCCTAAAAGACACCGCAGTTGCAGCACCTGGACATAGTACTGTATGACTGCCACCTGCTGTACAATATACATCTAGCATGGTTGATGCATCTGCATTGCAATAGTTTTGTGAGTAGGAGATACTCTGCCCTACCCCCAGAAAATCAGAGAGAGAGAGAGAGAGAGAGAGAGACAGAGACCAATGAAGCACCGCTAAGAGGAACTACCTGTGCGCTAGAACAGGATTTAAACAATCAAGCGCGTGGGAATAAAATGTAGACAGTTAAGATGAAAGGACTGTGCATGGGCATATGAAGTGGTAGCACTGGTATACGGCGAAGCAGTGGCCGGTTTTGCGGAGGCAGCCTCAATGCAATAGGATCTGCTTTGGCGAGAAATTATTAGAATTAACATTAGCATTAAAATGGCAGCCGCCATTATCACGATGTATGCAAATAGTGAGCTGCTGCTGCAGCTTCGGTTGAATATCATAATTATTGTGATAAAATAGCTTATCTGATAAGGAGAAAGAATGCTTCAAGCGGAGTAATAGTATCGCATGGATCTGTCGTGGGTGGGCGGGGCCAAATGCTGGAAACAGCTGAGACCGAAGAGAGATAAGCAGCTGCTTATATACTCTGGCTGTTAATTGAAAGATAGATGGGCTCGCTACTCTTGAACTTACATTTAGGAACTTCATTTAAATCAATAGGCATACCAATCAAACTCAAAATGAGCCAGCACTGAGATGACTTTGGTGAAAATTATCCTGGCGGATGGCAGCAGGTTCCTCCACCTCCCGGCGGATGGCAGCGGGCTCCTCCGCCCCCTGGTGATGCAACCGGCTCCTTCGCCCCTTGGCGGACGGCAGCAGTGAGGACTCCATGACAGCATGTCTTCCTCCAATCCCGGGGTTTGGCACCAGTGTGGCAGATGAGCCTCTTGTTAATCGGGAAAGGAGGAAGCAGGAACCGGATTAACAACCAAAAATACTTTTAATAATCAAAACACAACTGCTTTCCAGCATAACGCAAAAGTGCACACACACGAACACTGCTGTGTGCGTCTCTCTCTCTCTTGAAGTGGCGTCCCCAGCTTCTCTTTATCCCTCTCCCAGCTGATTGGGCTGATTCAGTGCCGGCTGTCCATCGTTACGGCCCGGCCACGCCCTCCTCCTCGTCACAACATCATTTGAAAAACAATACATTTTAATGCTTGTATTACAGATCGCTCTACATTTACACACTTATTCTAATGTGATTAGCTCGCACAATGTCTCACTGAATAGAGTGCTGGACTTTGGACTTGGAAGACCACGGTTCGAGACCAGTCAAGCTGACACGTGAGATAAAAGTGTCACAGAAAATGTGCTTTTCATATCATATTTGCTTTTAAAACACTATCGGTTGGTTTGGGCATTGGTTTAGGGTAAGGATGTCTGTTCTGTTCACCTCTCATTTACTTCTAGATCATTATTGGTTAGGTTTAGGTTAAAATGTTAGGTTAGGCAAGTATGTTTACTTATTAAAACGTCATCTAAAATTCACTTTAAAAACCTAATCTGTTTACAACATAATTTTCCTCCCTGTATACACCCCCCGCTGAACATTTCACTTGGAAACTGCAGTGAAACGTGTTATATGGTGCGTAAATTTGGTTTGAGAAAGTGTGGCCATATTCACATAATTGTCATGCGATCAGGCTGATTTTACGGATAGGAATGTGTGAGCTCCATTTGGAAGATGTGGATTCAAGCGATACAGCGAATTGGATTTTCATACAACATGGAGTTTTATAAACAAGGTTCAGGAGGAGCAAGGTAATTTAATCTGACCAATCACATCGCCTGAAAGAGCGTATATAAACAGCTGCTTAACTCTATGTGGCATCAAGTCTTCCGGCATTACGCCCCACCCATACTTGAAGATGTCTCAGGAACTTGACCTGTTCCCCTCCGACAATGAATTCTCCGTTGCTCCAGACTCCCCACAACAGATCGTCGAACCCAGGATCATCTCTGCTTCAGATGGAATCTGAATACCTAAAAAAAATACCTAAAAGACCCTAGACGCCATGTTTATCCTTGCATTCTTCAGCTTCCTCTGTTGCTCTGGACTCACCACTACGTCAAAATTCAACCCAAAAATCCATCCTGCTATTTCGGACCTCCAGATCCTAGATGATGACACAATCAGATACTTCATCAAACAAAGCAAAAAAGATCAAACCCCAAAATGTCATTCAATTTTAATTTTCAACCTCCCTACTCCAGTCCATCCTTTCCAATCACTAGCACACTACATACACTATAGAGGACCCCAAACAAGAAACCCTCTCGATCTCCTCTTCATCAATGACAAAAATCAAGCAGTATCCCGATTCTGGTTCCAAAAACAGCTCAAACCTGTCTTGCTCAAATCCGGTATCCCAGATAAACCATACTCAAGCCATTCTTCATGAATCGGCACCACAATCACAGCAGCACAAAAAAGGCCTGCCCGATCACCTAATAAGACTACTGGGCCATGCTGGTCATCCAACGCATTCCTTGGTTACATCCATACCAACCGCCTTCATATCAGGAAGGCCCATCAAATGCTGATTAACTAGCTACAAGTTCTCATCCGGGGTCAGGGGGACACTTGCTTCATCCTCGAATTTCCAACAGGCTGGCCCCACCATTCAGACGCAGCAGGGGTCCACCCCATCCAGTCTGGGAGCCCCCACCCCACAATGCAGGACGAGCCCACCTAAAGCACTCAAGGGATCTCCCATTCGAACCGCTGTGGGGGTTCTCCTGCTCAAATGCTGTGCAAGCTAACTCATGTTTATGTGTATCGTGGGCTCCCCCGTTCGAAGCACAGCGATGATTCCCCCGTTCGAATGCCGTGGGGGCCTCCCATTGGCAGCAGGAGAGGCTGAGGTCACTCCTTTACTCGGGGTGACCTGCCCTAGTGGCTAGGATTCACGCCTCTGCTCGGGCGGGCCTGACTCCGCCAGCGCAATCCACAAGGGCTCTTCCATTCAAACCACAGTGAGGGTTCTCTCATTCCGAATGCTGAGTGAGCTATTCACATTTATATGTATCGTGGGCTCTCCCATTTGAAGCTTGGTTGTCTCTCCCGGTCAAATGCAGTGAGAGCTCCCGTTCGATCGCAGGTTGGGCTTGCTTGCTCGAGCAGCCGCCGGGCCCCTTCCACTGGGGTTCGCCTGTTCGCTGCACGGGCCAATCCGTCAAACTCACAAAGCCTGGAGGGAGACTTAAGGTTGGTTCAGGCAGCTAGGATTCTCGCTTCCATCCAGGGGCACCCGGCCTTAATGCGGGGGTGGCCCCCGCGTTCAGGCGTAACGATCCCTCCTGTGCTTTTCAGCTCTCGTAGAGCCAATTTCTATGCGGCAGCAACCGCCACTGTCTCTTCAATGCTTCTGCCTAATTTTCATTTTCCATCTCTAGCTATTCTATACCTCCCAGTTTCCTATCCCCTGAGCAGACCCTAGTGTGAGACTGCCTCCACTAGCATCCCCCGCTCATTCTATCATATTTTTGCACCTCGGCCCACCTCTCACAGGGCTCAGCAAGTGCGTCTTCCTTCCCCAAACTAATTTCATCACTCCACACTCCTTTTGGGGGGTACAAGAGGTATCGTAAATACTTCGTATTGTGTCAAATGCAAGAGGTATCATAAATACTTCGTCTTGTCTCAAATACAAGAATCCATAGACAACAGCTCGCTGTCCTGTTTTTTGGCATCTTTTGGGGGGTGTTTGTGCTCAGGTCAAGCCTCAAGCCTCCAGCCCTTCGCTAGCGACCCACAAATGTTTACACTATCCTTTAAGCAGGATTACATTAACTTGCGAACTACTGAAATGGAGTTTTATAAACAAGGTTCAGGAGGAGCAAGGTAATTTAATCTGACCAATCACATCGTCTGAGTGAGCTTATATAAACAGCTGCTTTCCATTTACATGGCATCCAGTATTCCGGCATCCTTCCACCTCCCCTTTCTCCTCCTACCTATTCTTAATAACTACTCCAAGTCGGGGGGGAATTTGTGCTCAGGTCAAGCCTAAAGCCTCAAGCCCTTCACCCAGGACAGCGAGCCACAACTCGAGCCACTGAACCACCTCTCTGAGGAATCCTCATTGACCAATGGTCACCTAAAAATGGTTGCGGCAAACTTGAAATGTTCTCAACATTTATTCACAAGCCTTTGTGTTTTCCCTCTTCATCCTTCAGGATGCACTGTCCACATTGAAATTAGTGCACTTGTAGTGTGTGGGCACCCTTAGCCTTCCCCTGGCTATGCGTGACAGGTATTAATAGGCTCGTTTGAGATGAGCACTTTCTGCAAAGAACAGATCACTGGTGATCACCAGCAGGTGCATGCCAGTTAGAAATGCTGTCCAACTTGCTGTGATGTCATGCCAAAATACACTGATAGGGCCTTTGACATATAATCTGTTAGCCAATTAAATTGCATATAGTACTCTCTCTTTGTCAAACATTTAAATTGCTCAGTTGTTCACAGAATTTGCAGATTTCACTGCAGCACGCTTCCGAAACCCTCCTCCTCCCCAGTATCACTTGTCTAATTCTGCTTCTGAGGGATTGTTTGTATGTCTAATTGTGCAGCAGCATATCTCACATGCTTGACAAAACATTGCTGTGTATGTTCTAGCAGTAATAAGAACTTGCTCTGCAGCAGCGGCATAAGCAGATCTAGTCTGCCAAGATCAAATCTACCAACTTTTTATATCCATTATAACTCCCTAAATTTATTCAGAAAATTGTCATGACTAAACTTACTTTGGTCTTGCTCAGCAAGATTCTCTTCAAACTATTGCTCCACCAACAGTTGACCTGAAAGTAAAAACTGACCATGAAAGAAGACATTACATATTTACTCCAATGATGGTTAGGATTAGGTTTGGGGTTTGTGTTGGAGGGTTCAGCTTATAATATATGCATTCCTCTTCACTGTATTACAGCCTGTA
Organism: Myxocyprinus asiaticus; assembly: GCF_019703515.2. Lineage (NCBI taxonomy): Eukaryota > Metazoa > Chordata > Actinopteri > Cypriniformes > Catostomidae > Myxocyprinus > Myxocyprinus asiaticus. The sequence goes on along the minus strand of NC_059348.1, from coordinate 763,700 downwards.
CAGCTGAAAACAACTTGCTTTAGGTGCCCCCTCAGTGAACATTTCACCTGGAAAATGAAGCTCACATGTGCCCATACACCCAACAACACTTACCGCTTTGGCCACTGCGGGCAGTGTTTGGCATTTTGGTGAGCACAGACCGATTGTAGCTAAAGAAAATTCAACCTGTTGTTTCCGATTTCACTCTGAGATTAGTATGGTTATGTATGGTGCTCTGACACATTTCACTGCCACTGTTCTTCATCATACACACATGCCATATGTACATATGGACCTATCTATATCTTTATTTATACACACATGACCATTCACATGGCATTTGTTGAGTAAACAGAACAGAGCCCACAGCGATGTACTTACGAAGCATGTATGGTTTTACTCACAGTGAAGCCACTGGCCAACACAGCTGTTTCCTACTAAAATGACAACAACATTTTTTGTCAAGAACCTAATGATTCAATCAAATTGCTCCAATGCTAAACCTCCTTTAGCCAACACCAAAATGTTCCCAGAGGACTGGAAGAGCTGAGTAAAGGAAGACTAATAATGTGTCAAACAAATCTGTATTGCCTACAAAGACACTGTGTAAAATTATGGCAACTGATAACACAGTCTTTGATTGTCTATTCAAGAAGAAAAGGTGTAGAATTTCAACTCAGGTTTTTTGTGATGTTGTAACATGTTCTCTCTGACAGGGAAAATCTAACTCACATAGAGCATAGATGATTGTTGGTGCCAGACGGGCTGGTTTAAGTATATCTGTAACTGCTGATCTCCTGGGATTTTCATGCACAACAGTCTCTAGAATTTACTCAGAATGGTGCCAAAAACAAAAAAAAACTTGCCAGTGAGTGGCAGTTTTGTGGATGTAAATGCCTTGTTGATGAGAGAGGTCAACAGAGAATGGCAAGACTGGTTCGAACTGACAAAGTCTATGCTTACTCAGATAACCGCTCTGTACAATTGTGGTGAGAAGTATAGCATCTCAGAATGCTATTCTGGGATGTGGGTTGTTGCTGTTTTGTTGGCACGAGGGGGACCTACACAATATTAGGCAAGTGGTTTTAATGTTGTGGCTGATCAGTGTATATGTAGCTATGATGTAGCAAAACACTGCATGCTATTGCAGTGAGTTATTTTCCATTTAAAAGTTGTTGTTTTCTTTTGAGCTATTAGATATGAACCAAATACATTAATAAATAGTTTGTAATTGTCATATTATGTTTTGTGCATGAGAGCCATACTTTCAGCTTGTTTAACAGTTACATAAAAAAGAATCAGTCGGTCAGAGAAAATTACACTGCTTCACTCCTAATACAGGTAAAGAACATCTTTCACCACTGCAACACCTAAAGACCACATATGCAGGACAGAGGGAAATAGAAAACAAGAGCTTTCTATTTTTAGCAGATAGCTGATACTAAAGCAGCCACTATAAATAACCGGGAGAGAGATTTCTGTCTGACAGGCCCAGCAAGTGAAATCATGGACTTTACATGATGCTGGTGAAAAGTATCATCAGTATTGTGTGGCGATATGTATTTATTTATTTTTTTAGTTACACTACCATTCAAAAGTTTGGGGTCACTTGCCTGAAATGTTTCTCATGATCTTAAAAAACTTTTTTATCTGAAGGCGTATGCTTAAATGTTTGAAATTAGTTTTGTAGACAAAAATATAATTGTGCCAACACATTCATTTATTTAATTACAAACTAAAATTTTATAAAAAAAAAATAAAACAAAGTTTTTAAAATGGATTACTTGGACTGAATAATTAAGAAAAGCAGCCATTAAGTGCCCAGCATATAGATGGAAACTCCTTCAATACTGTTTAAAAAGCATCCCAGGGTGATACCTCAAGAAGCTGGTTGAGAAAATGTCGAGTACATATCTGAAAATTCTAGGCAAAGTGTGGCCACTTTGAAGATGCTAAAATATAACATAGTTTTGATTTATTTTGGATTTTTTTTTTAGTCACAACATAATTCCCATATTTCCATTCTCTCATTATTTACTCACCCTCATGATATCCCAGGTGTGTATGAGTTTCTTTCTTCACCAGAACCCATTTGAAGAAATGTAGGTCCTTAAAATCAGTTGAATTGTGGTAAGTCATGGCATCCGCTCATATTATCGCTTTGTACATTGCATGCCACATGTTTACTATAGCTTATTTTGTCAGCAGTGAGGGATACACGTGATAAATGTAAGGAATTTGTCAGGCTGACGGAGAAGGTTAATGAGTTAGAGAAATGCATCCGAAAGCTAGTGGAGGTCTGTGAGAAAGAGAAGCCAGTAGATACAGTTTCGGATGTGGCTAGTACAGCGAGCAACACACACACTTTGGTTCCAGCTGTAGAGCCCCCGCAGCAGGGTGTTTGGGTGACATCTCAGCAGCATACTCGCTCAGCAAAGCGACACCATTTTCCCATTCCTGTTAGGATTTCCAATCAATTCTCCCCACTCAGTGATGCACCCACTGAGAATCATGTTGAAAGCACCCTTGTTATTGGTGACTCTATTGTCAGGAACGTGGAAATAGAGACTCAAGCCACTATTGTTCTGGTGCCAGAGCATCAGACATAAGATAAAATTTACAAGTGCTGGCTAATGCTAAACGTAGATTTTCTAAGATTGTTATTCATGTCGGCACTAATGATGTCTGGCTTCGCCAGATGGAGATCACTAAAGATAATGTTAAAGAGGTGTGTGAACTTGCAAAAACAATGTCAGACACTGTAATATGCTCTGGCCCCCTCCCTGCTCATTGTGGTGACAAGGTTTATAGTAGATTAGTCTCACTGAATGGATGGATGTGTGAGTGGTGTCCAAAGAATAGCATAGGATTCATAGACAATTGGAAGAGTTTTTGGGGAAGACCTGACCTGCTAAAGAGACGGACTCCATCCCTCCAGGAAAGGTGCCGCTCTCCTCTCTAGTAATATGGCTCATAGTCTTAATAGTGATATTATTTGACTAACTGGGGCCCAGGTCAGGAAACAGACAAACTGGCTAATCCGAATGTCTGCTAGCTGACTTGAGACATCACACAGGTCACATAAACTACAACACATAGAGAATGAATCACCTATATATCATATATAGACTGTATCTGTTCCCCGAACTACCAAACACAAAACGTCCTGGTTACTTTCGTAACCTCCGCTCCCTGATGGAGGGAACGAGATGTTGTGTTGATGTAGTGACACTAGGAGTCACTCTTGGGAGCCCCAAACACCTCTGCTTTTCTGAAAAAAGGCCAATGAGAATTGGCGAGTGGAATTTGCATGCCACTCCCCCGGACATACGGGTATAAAAGGAGCTGGTATGCAACCACTCATTCAGGTTTTGTGCTGAGGAGCCGAGACCAGGTCCCGGCCATTTCAGCGGGTAGTTCAGCATTGTGGCAAGAGGGACACAATGTCTCATTCCCTCCATCACTTGACGTTGTGTCGATGTAGTGACACTAGGAGTCCCTATACAAAACACCACAACTAGATGAACTGTGTTGCGTGAACTGGCGGTGTGTGACGGGCAGACTGCTGTCGCCTCATAGCCAGTGCACCAGGCTCTTATGAGCGTCGAATGGTCCATCAGGAACAAGTCGACTGCTCAACTATAGGGACAGGCTAGCCCAGCCAAGGCCTCTTTTCCCTCTCTTTTTTCCCCAAAAAGAGTGGAATTTATTAACTGACCGGGAGCCATGAGTGTCTGCGTCGGGAGGTGTCCCTCCCAAGGGGAAGACACCGTGGAGACCACACCTCCCCAAAATGAGGGGGGGGGGGTATTTTGAGTGGAATACGTCACATGGTCTTACCGAGTCTGGTCGGAAGTCATGTGGAGAGGTCCCATGGTAGGTCCTACCCGAAGGGGGAGGAGTTTCTACAGAGCATGGCAACCGGGGGCAGAGGGGCCTCTGCCCAAGGAAGACGCAGTTTGCCGTCAGGGAAACAATTTTTGCGGAAGATATCACATGGGGTCGCCTTCGAGGAACCAGCACATGTGGAGCACCTACCTCAGTACAGGGGCCCATTAGCGCACGTACTGGGCCGGTCAGTGAGTTTCTCCACAAACTCAGCTGCCAGAGGGCTAAGGAGGAAAGTCATCCAGGGATCACAGTCTGTGAACATGAATGGGAGTCAAGGGCACACGTCTTCACCTCAAGGGAGGGGAAAGGCACTATGCACAAGTGGTACACTTGGCCAGTTGTCCCAGAACTTACCTGCTCGTGCCTGACAATTCACGGGACGAGACCTGCTCAACCCGGAGATTGTAGAACCTCGCAAAGGTGTTGGGTGTTGCCCAGCCAGCTGCTCTGTAGATGTCTGCCAAAGAGGCGCCACTGGCCAAGGCCAGATGGTGCCCCATCCCTGAGAAAGAAGGTCCTTCCTCAGGGGATTTCACCGGGGGGGGGGCTGTTGCGAGGAGCGTGAGATCTGAGAACCACGTCTGGGTGGGCCAGTAGGGTGCTACTAGGAAGATCTGCTCCTCATCCTCCCTGATCTTGCATAGGGTCTGTGCAAGTAGGCTCACTGGGGGAAATGCGTATTTGCGTAGTCCAGGGGGCCAGGGGGCCAGCTGTGTGCCAGCGCATCTATACCAAGGGATGCCTCGGTCAGGGCGTACCAAAGCGGGCAGTGGGAGGATTCCCGGGAAGCAAACAGGTCTACCTGTGCTCGACTGAATCGACTCCAAATCAGCTGGACCACCTGAGGGTGGATTCTCCACTCTCCCCTGAGGGTAAGCTGACGTGACAGCGCATCCGCTGCAGTGTTGAGGTCACCCGGGATTTGAGTGGCTCGTAGCGACTTGAGGTGCTGCTGACTCCAGAGGAGGAGACGGCGGGCGAATTGTGACATGCAGTGGAAGGGTAGACCGCCTTGGTGGTTGATGTACGCTACCGATGCTGTGTTGTCCGTCCGGACCAACATGTGCCTGCCCTGGATCAACGGCCAGAACCTCCGCAGGGCGAGCAGTACTGCCAACAACTCTAGGCAGTTGATGTGCCAACGCAGCCGCAGGCCAGTCCAGAAGCCAGCAGCTGTGTGCCCATTGCATACGGCACCCCAGCCCGACTTGGAGGTGTCTGTTGTAACCACGACACATCTGGAGACCTGCTCTAGGGGAATCCCTCCCCGTATAAATGCAAGGTCAGTCCAAGGGCGGAAGATGCGGTGACAGATTGGCATGATGGCCACGCAATGTGTCCTGCAGCGCCATGCCCATCTCAGAACTCGAGTCTGAAGTCAGTGCTGAAGTGGTCTCATATGCATCAACCCGAGCGGTGTGGCCGCAGCTGAGGATGCCATATGCCCTAGGAGCCTCTGAAAAATTTTCAGTGGAACCGCTGTTCTCCATCTGAACGCCTTCAGACAGTTCAGCACCGACTGTGCGCACTCGTTCGTGAGGCACGCTGTCATCAAGACTGAGTCCAACTCCAGACCGAGTAAAGAGATGCTCTGAACCGGGGAGAGCTTGCTCTTTTCCCAGTTGACCCGAAGCCCCAGTCGGCTGAGGTGCCAGAGCACCAAATCCCTGTGTGCATACAGCAACTCTCGAGAGTGAGCTAGGATTAGCCAGTCATCAAGATAGTTGAGGATGTGGACGCCCACTTCCTTTAGTGGCAGCCTCTGTGACCTTCGTGAAGACACGAGGGGACAGGGACAGGCCGAAGGGAAGGACCTTGCACTGGTATGCCTAGCATTCAAAGGCAAACCGCAGGAAGGGTCTGTGTCGAGGTAAGTCTGAGACGTGAAAGTACGCATCTTTCAGGTCTACTGCCGCAAACCAATCTTGATGCCGGATGTTCACTAGAATGTGTTTTTGCATCAGCATCTTGAATGGGAGTCTGTGCAAAGCCCGGTTCAGTACTTGCAGGTCCAGGATTGGTCGCAACCCACCGCCTTTCTACAGTATTATGACGTAAGCGCTGTAGAACCCTTTCTTCATCTCGGCTGGAGGGACAGGCTCTATCGCGCCCTTGCGCAGAAGGGTAGCGATCTCCGCATGCAAGGTAGCGGCGTTCATTCCCTTCACCAAGATGAAGCGGATGCCGCTGAACCTGGGCAGGCACCTGTCAAACTGAATTGTGTACCTGAGTCAGATGGTCCGGGTCAGCCATCGCGACGGATTGGAAAGTGCGAGCCTCGCGTCCAAACTCCGGGCGAGGGGGACCAGGGGAATGATCACGTCGGACGTACTGGTGGGTGGGGCCTCGCGGTGGGGCGGAGCTTGAGGTGCCACGTTGAGGGGATTCGAGCCCTGTGGCCATGCTGAGTCCAGGGACATCAAAGCACTTACTTGGCTCCTGCCATCCACCATAAGATTGGCCAAGGAGGGGGGAGGAGGAGTCTTGTCCCCGTAGTCCACTGGACCCAATCCCGTGTGGGCATGTTTGTGCCACAGCTGGGCGCACAGGGGCGGGACGACTGCCGCTGGATCGCCATACCTGCAAAGATGGGATGGTGAACGGTGGTCGTGACGACGGCTGTGTGCACCGAACATGTGACCCAGGGATCAAGAAAACCGCTCTTTTGTTGAATTTTTGGGTACCGCAGCCTCTTGGACATGCGGCGAAATTAAATGAAAACGAAACATAAGATTATCCTCCCACAGTGAGGACAAGACCCATCCATGAATGATGTCTCCGCGTGGGCAGCGCCCAGACACGTAAGACAGCGATCGTGGCCATCAGAAGCAGAGAGATATCGACCGCAACCAGGAATAACACACAGATGGAAAGGCATCTTTAAAAAGAAATTCCGTGTGTGCCGCTCTTTTAGAAAGAAAATATACTCTTTTTTTTAGAATATACTCTTTTAGTTGTTTCTGCCGAAGCGCCCAAGGGCGTTCTCTGCACTCCACTTTTGTAGAGGGGGAGAAGCCGCTGAAATGTGCTGTAGAATCCAGCAGATGAGGTGAATGAACTTCGCGGATGAATTCAACTTCAATGAATAGAACCACTCGGAACATGTCCATGGCAACGATGCAGTCGTGGCTTACCTTCGTAAGAAAGCAAGCCACCCCAGAGGCTCCCTGCCTCAGTCCTTCTACCCATGGGTATGAGGCCAGCGTGGCTAGCTCTGGGGGCGATTTGGGGATCCCAATGGGACCGCCTCCGCCAGGGATCCCCCCGCGGACCTCCCATTCCCCAGCACACTCGTTTGCCCCGAATGGGCTTCCGGATGAGTCTGCCGGCTCGTTTCACGCCGAGTTCCACCTCTTATTCGGAGCCCGCAAAAGTGATTAGCTCTCGAGTGCAGCATCGGAGAGGGGGCTCGTCCAGTCGGACGCGGAAGCCTCAGCTGGACTCCTCCCTTCGGGTGCTGTTGCCCGGTCACAGGCTGACGCGGAGATGATGACATGCTTTCCCGGGCAGCCATGAGCGTTGGGCTAGAGTGGAACCCTCCGCTCTCCCCTGAACCCTCGCGGCTTGATGATTGGTTCCTGGGCTCGAGGCGCCACTCAAAGCCACGCCCCGCCCCCATTTCTTTCTTCCCAGAAGTGCATGAAGAGCTGACAAGTTCGTGGGAGGCACTTTTTACTGCCCGGTCCTGGTCTTTCAGCTTCCCCGCCCTCACTACCCTCGATGGTGGGGTGGCCAAGGGCTATTCGGCAATGCCCCCGGTGGATAAAGGCGCCCGCGGTGCACCTATACACACAGAGTGCCGCCACCTGGCGCGGGTGCCCAAAGCTCCCGTCCAAGGCCTGTAAGTTTACGTCATCTCTGACGGCCAAGGCCTATGGTGCCGCTGGACAAGCCGCCTCCACCCTGCACACCATGGCTCTCCTGCAAGTCCGCCAAGGTGCTAAAGGAACTGCACGAGGGTAGTTCCGCACTGGGATTGATGCAGGAACTGCACTCAGCGACCGACCTCGCTCTCCGAGTGACGAAGGTCACGGCGCAGTCTCTCGGGCGGACGATGTCCACATTAGTGGTCCAGGAGCGCCACCTTTGGCTCAACCTGGTTGAGATGGGTGAGACCGACAAGACACAGTTCCTTGCTGCCCCCATCTCCCAGGCTGGCCTATTCAGCGACACCGTCGAGGACTTTGCCCAGCAGTTCTAGATGGTGAAGCAGCAGATGGAGGCTATTCGGCATATCCTGCCCCGGCGTGGCTCAAGATCCCGCAACCTGTCTGCTCATCACCAAGGGCGTCCCCCTGCGGTGACTGCACTGGCTCTGCCGCAGCCTGCCCCTTCGGCCCGGCTCCGGCGTGGAGCCCACCGCAGGAAGCCAAGAACCCATGAAAGGCATAAAAGTGCCCCGAAACCCGCTGCTCTAGAGCTGGTAAGCAGACCACTCCATCCCCTGGTTAAGGGCCAGGAGGAGAATCTTTTTGTTACCTTTGCATTTAATTGTGCTGCATGCCCAAGTGGCTGCAGTACCCAAGAGTTCAGGAAGAGCGGTTTCCTTGTTCCCTGAGTCACGTATCTGGTGTGCATTGCTGTCATCACGACCACCGTCCACCACTCTATTTGGCAGGTTTGGCACTCCAGCGACGGTCTTCCTGCCCCTGAGTGCCCAGCTGTGGCACAAATCCACCCCCGATGTGACAGTCTCCACGGGTCACAAGGACAGTCCTCTTCCTCCCCTGTCCCAGGCTGTTCCAGGGGTGGTCACAAGGAGTCAGGTAAGTACTTCGATGTCCCTGAACTCAGCACGGCCACGACATGGTGTAGCACCTCGAGCTCCACCCCGCCGCAAGGCACCACCCGCCGGTACGTCCGACGAGATTGTCCCTTTGTTCCCCCTCTCGCGGAGCTTGGATGCATGGCTTGCACTTTCCAATCCGTCGCGATGGCTGCTCCAGACCGTCCGACTCAGCTACGTGATTCAGTTCACCAGGCATCTGCCCAGGTTCAGCGGTATTCACTTCACCTTGGTGAAGGACGAAAACGCTGCTACCTTGCGTGCGGAGATCACCACTCTCCTACGGAAGGGTGCGATAGAACCTGTCCCTCCGGCCGAGATGAAGAAGAGGTTTTACAGCCCCTACTTCATCGTACCGAAAAAAGGCGGTGGGTTGCGGCCAATCTTGGACCTGTGAGTACTGAACATGGCTTTACACAGGCTCCCGTTCAAGATGCTGATGCAAAAACACATTCTGGCGAGCGTCCGGAATCAAGATTGGTTCGCGGCGGTAGACCTGAAGGACACGTACTTCCACATCTCGATTCTACCTCGACACAGACCCTTTCTGCGGTTTTCATTCGAGGGTCAGGCGTATCAGTACAAGGTCCTCCCTTTCGGCCTGTCCTTGTCCCCTCGCGTCTTCTCGAAGGTCACAGAGGCAGCCCTTGCCCTGTTAAGGGAAGTGGGCATTCGCATTCTCAACTATCTCGATGATTGGCTAATCCTAGCTTACTCTCGGGACATGTTGTGTGCACACAGGGACTTGGTGCTTTCACACCTCAGCCGATTAGGGCTTTGGGTCAACTAGGGAAAAAGCAAGCTCCTCCCAGTTCAGAGCATCTCTTTCCTCGGTTTGGAGTTGGACTCAGTCTCTTTGACAGCGCGCCTCACGAATGAGTGTGCACAGTTGGTGCTGGCCTGTTTGAAGGCGTTCAAACAGAAAACAGCAGTTCCACTGAAACTCTTTCAGAGGCTCCTGGGGCATATGGCATCCTCAGCGGTGGCCACCCCGCTCAGGTTGATGCATATGAGACCACTTCAGCACTGGCTTCAGACTCAAGTCTCGAGATGGGCATCGCGCCGCGGGACACATCACGTGGTCATCACGCTGGTCTGTCACCGTCTTTTCATCCCTTTGACCAACCTCTCATTTCTACGGGCAGGTGTTCTCCTAGAGCAGGTCTCCAGGCACGTCGTGGTCACGACAGATGCCTCCAAAATGGGCTGGGGTGCTGTTTGCAATGGGCACACAGCCGCCGACTTATGGACGGGCCCACGACTGCATTGGCACATCAACTGCCTCGAGTTGTTGGCAAATCTGCTCGCCCTGAGGAGGTTCCGGCCGTTGATCCAGGGCAAGCACGTGTTAGTTCGGACAGACAACGCGGCAACGGCAGCATACATCAACCGCCAAGGCAGTCTGCTCTCTCGTTGTATGTCACAACTCATCCGCCGTCTCCTCCTCTGGAGTCAGCAGCACTTCAAGTTGCTGTGAGCCACTCACATCCCGGGCGACCTCAACACTACAGCGGACGCGCTGTCATGGTAGGTTACCCTCAGGGGAGAGTGGAGACTCCACCCTCAGGTGGTCCAGCTGATTTGGAGTCGATTCGGACAGGCAAGGTAGACCTGTTCGCCTCCCAAGAATCCTCCCACTGTCTGCTCTGGTACGCCCTGACCGAGGCACCCCTCGGCATAGACGCACTAGCACACAGCTAGCCTCCTGGCCTATGCAAATATGTGTTTCCCCCAGTGAGCCTACTTGCACAGACTATGTGCAAGGTCAGGGAGGACGAGGAGCAGGTCGTCCTGGTAGCACCCTACTTGCCCACCCAGATGTGGTTCTCGGACCTCACGCTCCTCGTGACAGCCCCCCCCAGCGAATTCTCCTGAGTAAGGACCTTCTTTCTCAGGGATGGAGCACCATCTGGCACCCGCAACCAGACCTCTGGAATCTCCATATCTGGCCCCTGAATGGGACACGGAAGACCTAAGCAGTCTACCACCCGCAGTGGTAGACACGATCACTCAGGCTAGGGTCCCCTCTATGAGGTGCCTGTATGCTTTTAAGTGGTGTCTGTTCGCTAAGTGGTGTTCTTCCCGACGGGAAGACCCCCAGAGATGCGCCGTCGGATCGGTGCTTTCCTTCCTGCAGGAGAGGTTGGAAGGGTGGCTGTCCACTTCCACCTTGAAGGTGTACATTGCTGCTATAGCAGCACACCACGACACAGTGGACGGTAAGTCCTTAGGGAAGCACGACCTGATCATCAGGTTCCTGAGAGGCACCAGGAGGCTGAATCCCCCCAGACCGCACCTCGTTCCCTCATGGGACCTCTCTGTAGTTCTTCAGGGTCTACAGAGAGCCCCCTTTGTGCCTTTTCAGTCAGCTGAGCTTAAGGCACTCTCTTTGAAGACTGCCCTCCTGACTGCGCTTACTTCCATCAAGAGGGTAGGAGACCTGCAAGCATTCTCTGTCAGTGAAATGTGCCTGGAGTTCGGTCCGGGCTACTCTCACGTGATCCTGAGACCCCGACCGGGCTATGTGCCCAAGGTTCCCACAACCCCTTTTAGGGACCAGGTGGTGAACCTGCGAGCGCTGCCCCAGGAGGAGGCAGACCCAGCCCTGTCGTTGCAGTGTCTGATGCGCGCTTTACGCATCTATTTGGATCACACGCAGAGCTTTAGGATCTCTGAGCAGCTCTTTGTCTGCTTTGGTGCACAGCGGAAAGGAAGCGCTGTGTCTCCAAGCAGAGGATCGCCCACTGGCTCATTGATGCCATAGCTATGGCATATCACGCTCAGGACGTGCCGCTCCCGGTAGAGCTACGAGCCCATTCTACCAAGGGTATAGCGGCCTCCTAACAGACATTTGCAGAGCAGCAGGCTGGGCAACACCTAACACCTTTGCAAGGTTCTACAACCTCTGGGTGGAGCCGGTTTCGTCCCAGGTAGTGACACGCAATACAAGCGAATAAGCCCGGGATAGCCGGCCGGGTGTATCGCTTGCACATAGCACTTTTCACCTCCTCTGAGCTGAAGATGTGCGCCATTAATTCCCAGTAGTGTTCACAATTTCTTTCCCTGTCTTAACCTCGGGATTATATCCAGAGGTTACTAGAGCCTGCCAGATCCATCTCCGGTCCTGCCTGATGTCTGATTCCCACTGTGCCGCTGAGTGATGATGACCAACTGCAGCATGTGCCAGCCAGACTTCACTTCAGACTACTAAGACAGACTTCACAGAGGATGAATTGATGCAAACTCAAAGACATGGGATTCTTCATGAGCCACTGTCTGAAGCATGGGCTCAGGATGGAGTTCACCATGCGATGCTCCTCACTGAATGAAACCTACATCAACTTGGTCAAAGGAGGGACAACACTCTCTTACACTACATACTAAATTAATTAACCACTAACAAAAGCCTTCATCAGCCAAAATCAAAGTACAATGCATCTATGTGTATTTCCTCAGTTAATTCGGGATGACTTTAAGGACTTTAACATTAAAACTTATAGTTAATATAAAATCATTTTGTTTAATCATTGACCCACAGCACTTACTTAGTTTACTAATTTTAACCACTAATAGTTCTAAACATAAATAACTAATATTGGCATTATATGAATTCATTTTCTGTGATAGCATAATTTAATGTACAGCTGCTTTGAAACAACGCCTGTTGTGAAAATCATTATACAAATAAATTTGACTTGATTTGGCAATTCCATTTAATGATGCTAGTGGTACAGAAATTACACTTCACCTTTAAATGGATAAAAACAAAAATGCTTACATTTCACACATACTGCTATATTTGGATTATCTTTCAAATTGTTGCAATCCTGTGCTGTTGACCAACAATCGACTGTAGAAGTGTACAGTAAACTACTGTTATTTGACTAACAGTGTTAAGAATGACTACAGTATAGCACATATCTCCCTAACAGTCCATAACTCCTTTACCAGTAAATGGGTAACCAAGAGGTCAATGCATTGTGTAGACTGGGTCATCAGTCTCAAAGTCCCATTTCAGCACAAACATCATCTAGCAGTTTCAAGGTTCTCCACTATCCCTCAGCATTACTGCCTTGATATCAGCTACCAGATTCACTGAGAACCAGCGGAACTGAATGTGGATGGATTACATTAGACTTTTATATGGTAATAACAGGCTTATTCTTGGCTGAGGATACAGTGGCAGCAGTTGGTGAGCAGGCCGTGTAATGGCTTCCACTGCAGGAATTTGAGTCAAACTATCCCAGCCATCCTGATACACTGTGAGGACACATGAAGTCCTCAACAAAGGGCTCATGCAGACAAACATGCACACATTCGAGCTCTGGCTACAGTATGAGCACAACTGATAAATGACCAGGGTTTGTTGTGTCGTGACCTTAAACATTAAACACAGCTGAAACCTTCTGTTCTGCTTTTTCTGGCTGTTTCTCTCTCATTGTTTCTTGTGCTTGAAACAGGGACAATGTACAATGTACAGTGTACAATCCAATCTTAGTGGCAGGGAATTCACAATGCCCTTGACGGAGTCCTAAATCTTGGGATTCCTAATTAGTTTGAGGTAGTCTACTTGGGACTTGCTACTTGCTTTGGTACTTTGTTAACTAATGTAATGACATTCATGCTTAAGTTTGGCGTACACCCAAATACTTTGGGGTCACTGTATGTATAGTCTCTGGCCATCATTATAATGGGAGTGACCTGTGATGTGTGTGTATCCTGTGCTACACTGATCTGTGATGATGATCATCTGAGACCTGGGCTGGGCATGAATCCATAGGAAACGCTGTGAAAAGAAGATAATGGCAACGACATGAGTGTGTGCAGGCAATAAAGACAGTCCAAGAGAGAAGATGAGAGATTGAGTATGAGTGTGTATGTGTGAGTGCTAGGACTCTGCCCCCACTTCCTGTATTCACTGGCATATCCTGTCTGTGCAGTGTGCTTTAATGAGACAGCAGTGCTTCTGATTTCCTGCTCTAACAGGTCCCACAGGACGTCACACCATCACAAACACACATCTACTCAATCTTCACCTGTCACCCCTGTGGGAAAAACACAACAGTCACTTTCACTGTGTTGTGATGTCATTAAAATGACTAAAACCATTTCATATGTGGCAGTTCACTCTTCATTTTATTTTTAATGACAGACATATTTTCTAAGAAACAAAAAACAAATATATAATTTAAGGTTCTTTACTACTTCCTCTTTCAAAAACTCTCAGACACTACCTGTATACATCACATTTAAAACAATATATTGCCAAACATGAAATAATTCAGAATATATAGTTGTAAATCTGAATATATCATTGTAAAATGTGAATATATAGTTATAAATCATAATATAAAGTTATAAATCCTGAATATAAAGATGTAAATCTGAATATATAATTATAAATCCTGAATGTATAAATGTAACACTGAATATATTGTTATAAATCTGAATAGAATCTGAAATCCTGAATATATAAACTGCTTTTATTTTCAGCAAGCTTAACATGTGTAAATATTTATATGAACATAAAACGATTCAACAACTAAGACATAAACTGAACAAGTTTCACAGACATATGACTAACAGAAATGGAATAATGTGTAATGGGGGGGGGGGGGGGTTGGTGGGGCTTCAAAATCAAAAGTAACTGTCAGTATCTGGTGTGGCCACCAGCTGCATTAAGTACTGCAGTGCATCTCCTCCTCATGGACTGCACCAGATTTGCCAGTTCTTGCTGTGAGATGTTACCCAACTCTTCCACCAAGGCACTTGCAAGTTCCTGGACATTTCTGGGGGGAATGGCCCTAGCCCTCACCCTCCCATCCAACATGGCCCAGACGTGCTCAATGGGATTGAGATCCGGGCTCTTCGCTGGCCATGGCAGAACACTGACATTCCTGTCTTGCAGGAAATCACACACAGAACAAGCAGTATGGCTGGTGGCATTGTCATGCTGGAGGGTCATGTCAGGATGAGCCTGCAGGAAGGGTACCACATGAGGGAGGAGGACGTCTTCCCTGTAATGCACAGCGTTGACATTGCCTGCAATGATAACAAACTCAGTCCGATGATGCTGTGACGTGACACACCACCCCAGACCATGACGGACCCTCCACCTCCAAATCGATCCCACTCCACAGTACAGGCCTCGGTGTGATGCTCATTCCTTCACGATAAACACGAGTCCGACCATCACCCCTGGTGAGACAAAACCGTGACTCGTCAGTGAAGAGCACTTTTTGCCAGTCCTGTCTGGTCCAGTGAAGGTGGGTTTGTGTCCATAGGTGACGTTGTTACTGGTGATGTCTGGTAAGGACCTGCCTTACAACAGGTCTACAAGCCCTCAGTCCAGCCTCTCTCAGCCTATTGCGGACAGTCTAAGCACTGATGGAGGGATTGTGCATTCCTGGTGTAACTCGGGCTGTTGTTGTTGCCATCCTGTGCCTGTCCCGCAGGTGTGATATTCGGATGTACCGATCCTGTGCAGGTGTTGTTACACGTGGTCTGCTATTGCGAGGACGATCAGCTGTCCTTCCTGTCTTCCTGTAGCGCTGTCTTAGGTGTCTCACAGTACAGACATTGCAATTTATTGCCCTGGCCACATCTGCAGTCCTCATGCCTCCATGCAGCATGCCTAAGGCACATTCACGCAGGTGAGCAGGAACCCTGGGCATCTTTCTTTTGGTGTTTTTCAGAGTCAGTAGAAAGGTCTCTTTAGTGTCCTAAGTTTTTATAACTGTGACCTTAATTGCCTACCGTCTGTAAGCTGTTAGTGTCTTAACGACCGTTACACAGGTGCATGTTCATTAATTGTTTATGGTTATTTGGATTTTTACAAAATGATCTTTAAAATACAGTGTCCTGACAAAGGGCACTGTATTTTTATTTTTTTTATTTTTTTTATTTATTTATTTTTTATTTTTTTGCTGAGTTTAGTTATAAATCTGAAAATATGGTTGTAAATTCTGAAAATATAATTGTAAAATCAATAATATTGTAATAAATCCTGAATATGTAGTAATAAACATTAATTATAAAGTTGTATATCTAAATATATAGTTAGAAATATGAATATATAAATATAAATCCTAATCTACATCTGAATATATTAATATAAACACAAAATATATAGTTATAAATCTGAATTTACAGTTATAAATCCTAAATAGGTGTAATTCTAAATATATAGTTATATCTGAAAATATAAATGTAAATCCTGAATGAATAAAGGTAACACTAAATATATCTTTATAAATCTGAATATATAAATATAAATCCTTAATAAATAGTTATAAATCTTAATATATTGTTACAAACCCTATATAATTGTAAATCCGAAAATATTGTTATAAATCTTGAATATATAGTTATAAATCTAAATATATTGATATAAATCCTGAATATACCATTGTAAATCTGAAAATATTTGTATAAATCCTGAATATGTAGTTATACATTTTATATAAAGTTGAAAATCTAAATACATAGTTATATATCTGAATATATAAATATAAATTCTAAATGTATATATGAACCTCTGAATATATTTTTATATATCTTAATACATAAATAGAAATCCTGAATAAATATGAATATATACACTACCGGTCAAAAGTGTTGAAACACGTATTCCTTATTATAAATTTTTTTTCTTCACATTTTAGAATAATAGTAAAGTCATCAAAACTATGGAAATATGGGAATTATGTTGTGACTAAACAAAATCCAAAATAAATCAAAACTGTGTTATATTTTAGCATCTTCAAAGCAGTCACCCTTTGCCTAGAATTTGCAGAAATGTACTCTTGACATTTTCTCAACCAACTTCTTGAGGTATCACCCTGGGATGATTTTTAAACAGTATTGAAGGAGTTCCCATCTATGTTGGGCACTTATTGGCTACTTTTCTTTATTATTTGGTCCAAGTCATCCATTTCAAAAATGTTTTTTTTTTTTTTTTTTTTTTTTTTTTAAATAAAATTTTAGCTTTGTAATGAAATAAATGAATATGTTGGCACAATTATATTTTTGTCTACAAAACTAATTTCAAACATTTAAGCATACGCCTTCAGATCAAAAGATTTTTAAGATCATGAGAAACATTTCAGTCAAGTGTTTCAAAACCTTTGACCGGTAGTGTGTGTATATATAATTTTTTTTATTTATATTGCTACAGATAGTACATACAGTTAAAGGAGATACATGAGATATGCAAAAAAAGCACATGCATAAACTGGAACAACGGGGGGAAACATAAGAGCAGACAGTACAATATAGTGGCAAACATACATAACAGGAGACATGCAAACTATACAACTATACGATGAGTAGAGTAAAACACACATAGATTGGAAATAACAGTGCGTGTGTTGAGCCTGAGCCTTAAGTTTGTTAACAGGTGTGTAGTGACTGGTAACTGGATCATTGGTTTAGGTTATATTTGATATATGTATGGGGTTATTTTGTTTTCTTCTTTTCCTTAACCAAATATTTATTAAACAACTTAAATATGATAGTAGTGAAGAAATGTAGATAAAGAAAGAAGAAAAAAAGAGAGGTGAGGGGAGATACTAAACAGAAATTGTGTGGTATGACAGACATGTTTTTAGAAAGTAAATAAAGTAAGTAAATAATGTGTTGAATTTTTAGATGTATGAGAGTGTAGAGAATTAAATAATGATAACAGTAGTAGTAGTAGTAGTAGTAGTAGTAATAATAATAATAATAATAATAATAGTAGTAGTAGTAATACTGTCTTATGTTGGCTAGATGTCTACATACATAGTATGTAGAATATGTGGTTAGAAATCTAAATATATAGTTGTAAATCTACAAATCTAGTTTTAAATATTAATATATAAATTCTGAATATATAGTTGTAAATCTGAATATATAGTTTTACATTAAAATATATAGTTGTAAATCTGGATATATAGTTTTAAATATGAATGTAAATCTGAATATATAATTTTTTATATAAATCTGAATATATAAATCTTGAATATATAGTTATAAAAAATGAATATATAAGTGTAAATCAGATTATTTTGTTACAAATCTGAACATATAGTTTTAAATCTGAATGTATAAATCTAAATCCTGAATATATAGTTACAAATCTGCATACTTAGTTGTAAATCTCTATATAAATCCTGAATAAAGAGTTATACTTTTAAATCTGAATATGTAACTGTAAATCCTCTGTATCTAATTATGTATTCAGAGTATATTCAGAGTGTTTGAATTTACATTTATATATTCAGATTTATATATCAAAGCTCACACTTCAGCTTTAACTATCAATAAACAATATACAGTATATTTACAGCATTTATTAATTTTGGTTAATGTTAATTTATAAATATAATTTTGTTCATTGTTAGTTCATAATGAATTAACTAGTGTATGTTTATGTATAAAACTGATGTATTTAACTTTTAATGTTAAAAATTAATTATATTAATAAATGCTGTAAAATTATTGTTCATTGTTAGTGTTTGTTAACAATTGTATTACCTAATGTAAATGTGTATAAATGTATAATAAAGTGTTCATTCAGAGTGCATTACTGCATGACTGGGACATCATCTTGACAGGTTTCTTGAGATCCACCCATTTATGCGAGCCACAAGAACAGATTCTGCATGCATTGGGACATTTTTCTAAAATAAAAATACTACCAATAGCCTGAATTCTCGGCCAGATCTCTTGTTCTCTGTTGATATTTAGTCTGTTGACAGCTGAGATTTTCTCTCCCGTCACTTGACACTTACTAATCTGGTGTGGAATGTGTGATAAATGGCTCTGCAGGTCTGTCCAAATCCAAATCCAGTTTCCTTTCCACATTTCCTCAATGAGGAGTTGATTGAAGGGATAGAGACAGCGTATGGCAACACTTCGCTCCAGTGATCAGACACAGGTGCCCACATTGACTTGCAGGGAGTGTATCTAAAACCAGTTGCATTGAAGCTTAACCAGACATGTCCTGATGCTCACTAACTTGTCTGCTTTTTTTTTTTTTTTTTTTTTTGTAGCCACCCTGCAAATCTGAATTGACAGACACATTGCCAACTGTGGTAGAGTACATCATTTATAGCACCTGGGAAGAGGATTAATGTGCCGTTTTGTTCTAAAGGAAGAGTTACTTTGCTGTGTCTGTGTTAAAATTAATGTACAGTTCAGTAAATGTTTTTGAAATTAGGCACTTTTGTTAAATATTAGGGCTCTCAATATATGAACAAACTTCCCTTTTCTTCACACAGTTCATTCAATCAAATGAGCACTGCTGTCTGTTCTCTGCAGCTTCTGATTGAGTCATTCCTGCATTAATTACAGACAATCACAGCAGTGGTTTCTGCTCATTGTGACACTTCACATGTGACTTCCTGGACACTCACTGGAAAATGAAGGAATCCCTGAGGAAAGACTAGAGCCGAAATGTATTCACCACATGGACTCGTCTTCTTCTTTACTTCCTCCAGGCGAACACAGGCGAGTGTGAAGAAAGAGCGGGAAGGAAGTGGGCTGTATACTGAGCAGCTGAGAATAGAATAAGATCTTTGTCTGTAAGTGCCTTTTTTTTGTGGTTAGCATTGTGGAGTGGAAGAAGGGCAGGCAGTGGAGTTGTGTGACTTTGCGTGGAGTGGGTATTTAGAAAGCTTTAGCATCTGAGTTATAGCATCACTCCATAATTGCCTGATTTTTTTGTACCAGTGAGCCTGGAGAGAATTAAGTCATTATAGAGCACTTTGAGCAGGGAGGGGAACTTGCCATCGCTTCACTCACATACTCTGTTCGATGTGAAGTGTTGCGATTAAAGGACTCTGTCTAGGGTTGCCAACTGTCCTATATTAGCTGGGACGTCCCGTAATTTGATGAATCCAAAATTAAGACTTCCTGTACGGGATGCCTATTGTCCCATATTTTAGTGGCAAGACACCTGAGGAGGACAAACCCCCATTTTATCAAGTTACTATACATAGGCAATATTTTTACAAAATTATTTTTACGTGGCTCATTGTACGTATCATGGCAGTTTATTGGTGAAATGAACACAAGAAGAGCTACAACAGAAATGCTTTTATTCACTTTCACACAGATCATGCATAAAACTGTAGATTATCAGTTTATATAAAATAGAGAGTTCTGGTCCTGGATGCTGATTGGTCAAAAGCTGTGTTATGTTCATGATAAAGCACATCTCTGACCTCTTCACGGAACTTCTATTTGTATCACTCCGCAGCACCCATAGCTGACTGTTATTCTTGTTGCCTAGCAATGTTCTGTATAATGTTTACTGCCAGGGACTATTTCTTCTTGCGGAAGGATGGCATTTAATGAGCTTACTTACAAAATATTTGATATTAAAGAGTAGGTCGACTTTTCTTTAGCAAAAATTGGTAAATGCTGACTGACATTTTGAACACTGACCCCAAAGGCCAAAGCTGTAAATGTTGTAGGGCATATGAGCTCCATTTATTTCCAGGAGAGGTCTCCAAAAGCAAGTTGTTTTCAGCTGTACAGGATGTGATACAGTAAAGAGGAATGCATGTTTTAAACTCTACCCCTCAACCCAAACCCCAAACCTAAACCTGACCATCAGTGGAGTAAAAATTAAATGTTAGGGGGAAAAGTGCAACTTCCGAATCGTGCTGATTAAGCGAATGCGATTACTTCCTGGTGTCAACGTAGATACAAACTCAGTTCTCTCATGTTGTAGATGCATTGCACTGCCAGTAGAGCCACGTGGGAAGGTAAACACGCTGAAACGGATGCAAAAGATTTCTGGTGGGAAATGCCACATTTCAGTGAGTCAGCATCCTGTCGCCGATCCTAGGGTACCGGAACTTTCGGAAACAGCATGGCAACTTCCCATGAGATCATGTTGGAACATTTGTGTCCTTAATACTTTTATTATGTGGTGACCGTTTTATAAAAGGAATAAGGCACGAGGCTGTGCCATATTGTGAATATAGTCACGGCTGAAGGGGTTGCAGTGTCTAACAATAACTAAAACAAATTTTAGCAGACTGAAAAAAAGGAATTTGGTAAGCAGTGTTACTACTTTTAAAGAGTTACTTCTCAACACTGGTGTGCACTCATAATTGCAAACGCTTTGTGTTTTCAGGTGTTTTTGACCACAAACTCATGATAAGCGAGAGGTTGAATGAGTGTAGACTCATCTGCTATGCCTGATGATAACAGAACAATGTGCCGAGGGCCGCTAGGAGCTGCTATCTTCTCCAGGGGCCACAGATTAGACCTCATGTGCTTCCTTTGAAAAACATGCTGCAGCCCCAGAGGAAGCGCTCATCAGACTGCACTCTTTCACCTCTCCCTTGCTTCTCTTGAGCCCTGTCCCTCACTCTTCCCACATTAAATGAAACAGAGGCCCGGGTGAGTGACTCGCCACTGACACCACTCAACCCACATCAGGCTACTGCCGGTCCTCTCTATGTCTTTGTTCTTTTCTCTCTTCCTCTGTTTGTTTGGACTTGTGCAGTGAACTGGTGGTCTTCTGTGCTTGGTTTTAATACATGCCATGGCCTTGAGGTGAAACAGAGACAGATCTTGTTCTTTTGGAAAGTATTTTCATCACTCTTTCCTTTTCTAATGTGAGAGTCATGATGTAATCAGATCTGGAAAGGCCGGAATTCCCGTATGTCACAATAGTTCACCTCAAAATGAAATTCTGTGAGTATTGTCTCACCCTCATGTCTTTCCAAACCTGTATGCAGTTGTGTTTCTTTGAAACACACAAAATTTGAATATTTTATTCTCACCAAAACCCATTGTTTGCAGCCCCAGCTCCGAGATCTAAGGTAGACCATAGGTTGGGTGGGCCGTAGAGTTGGCACTATCAAAAATAACCATGTAAATAGCCTTATATATATATATATATATATATATATATATATATATATATATATATATATATATATATATATATATATATATATGATACCATGGTAATTCCTGGCACATGAATCATTTAGTAGCTAGCTTGAGGTACTAAATTAAAGTTCCAACAGGTCCGGTCTACATTTCCTTCCCAGCTAAGTTTCAGACAATCATAACTTACATATTGTCAGTAGCCAGTATGCAATGGGCATTTATTTTTTTGTCTTGTTGTAAATTTCCAAGATGGCAGGAATATTTCTTTGTAAAAGAAAAAGACAACTTAATCCTAAATGGTCAAAATACTTTCTCTAGAACTGCTGCTTTGTCCAGTATATACAATAGCCTTAACTATGAGAATTGGTGCCCAGAGACACAGTCAAAGTGAGGACTGAGAGATCTTCTACCAAATAAACAAAACAAACAAAAAAACAATTCAGTTTATCAATCTAATGCATTTTGATTGTATGAATATTAAAGCAATAGTTCACCCAAAAATGAAAATTATCTTATTATTTACTCATCCTCATGAAATCCCAGATGCGTATGATTTTCTTTCTTCACCGGAACACATTTGAAGAAAAATAGAAAAATATCTCAGCTCAGTAGGTTCTTAAAATTCAAGTAAATGGTGATTTCTCTTTTGAAGGTGGAAAAATCACAGACAGTCAGCATAAACGTCATCCATACAACTCAGTGGTTAATGTCTTCTAAAGTGACATGATCACTTTTGGTGCAAGTCATGCTTCTGGTCGGCAGAGGTACGTGCATGTGATGTAAGCGCATTGGCATTTGAAACACGTGAGAACTGACGCACGTGCGACACAGCCGGAAGAGCAGCGCTGTTTACAAGTTAGGAGGAAAACTGTACAGAAGCTTGGTTGATTTTGATTTAGATCTGTTATTATCTGTTTCTTTACTTACAATGGTGCGTTTGTGTGCTTATCCTGGATGTCTCAACCGAGTGAAGAATGTGAGATTACGTCTGTATCATGGCAATGCAAATACGTCACACGAGAGACCGCTTGGTCTCCACCCTCTTGTGAAGCGTTGGATTATAGTTAAAAAGTACTTAAACATTGATTTTTTGTTTTTTTTGCACCAAAAGCGATCATATAGCTTTAGAAGACAATAATTTCACCGTTGGAGTCTTATCGATGATGTTTATGCTTATTGTCTGTGATTTTTGAAGCTTCAAAAGAGAAATCGCCCTTACACTTGCATTTTAAGGACCTACTGAGCTGAGATATTTTTCTACAAAATGTAGTCATGGCAGTTTGTCTGAAAGAAAACAACACGTTTGAATGTCTTATGCACGATTTACAGGTGGTCGGGAGCAGGTGTAAATTTTGTTTGTACTGAAATTTTATGAATCCGAAACTTTACGTCAGACCAGCTTTATGAACTATTTACACAAAAATGTGTTCTGCTCGTCTTTCATGAATGCGGCCCAATGTGTGTAAATGAAATGGAAGACTCGGATTATTGTTACGCCATTCATTCAGTTCAGGCGCTCTGTCCAATTATATTCCAATCTCTGCTTTATATGCTCCGCAGCTGTCGCTCATCGCTCGTTATGCTGCCGCTTGTTTTCACCCCCCACTACCCCATCACCACCAGTTTAGGCCCTGTCCTGCTGAGGTGTAAGCTCCTCTACCCTTCCGGTTCAAGCAAGAATCCGATCGCTAAACTGTGGGGTGGGGCTTATGCCAAAGGATATTATTCTGTTACTTTATTCACATCCCATTTTTATGTTTTACTTTCTCATTATGACAACTCTATGCTAACTCTATAGGCTCATTATTAGTAATTTTAAAGTGTTGCTTGTCTTTCCATGTCACACCAGAGATGATGACATCTCTGAATTAATTTTACAAACTTCCCATTTATTTATTATAAAAGGGTAGAAACATGCTGATTAATAATACTAAATTTACAAGAAAAAAAATATTATATAAGTCTAAAGGTGCCCGGGCACCACGTTAACTTGTCCTTTCACAAACCTTGTTTTCCTGGCTCAGCTGAACCATCAGAGTTAGTAGTTATGTGGGTAATTGACATGACATTTCAAGCTTCGTCATCAGTGTCCTGCATTGTGACATACTTTCTTCATCTAACTATTTAAACAACTTCTTGTATAGCTGTAATTATTATACTTATACTTTACACTATTATACAATATTAAACATAACTATACAGTTCCATGACCCCATATCAACTGAGACACTAGTTTATTTGCACCTCTAGAAAAAAGTTGAGAGATGATCAAAATCTTTTGCAGTGGTTCTCTAGATGTTTTAAAGTTTTGACAATTTTTGCACCAGTGGAGCCCGTTGTCATGAATTTGCCTTGGGCCCCACAAACCAGTGGGTCAGCACTGGTAATGATAATATTGTGTCTCCTTTCCTTCGGCCCTTCCTTCGGCCCTTGGTTCAACTAAAAATTTTAAATCGAGCCGGAAAATGAAATCAATGTGGCTGTGTTTTATGGTGTGGTGTGTTGCAGGCCTGGTGTAGTGGGCCACTCTGGGCCAGAAAGTCCAAGACCACTTTTTAGTCCCAGTCCGCCCCTGCCCGTGTGTAATCACCACACACAGTTCATTACAGTCTTTAGAGAGCAGATGTTCCTGACACCATGTATTGAAGTCCTTCTGCTAAAGTTATTATGGAACTTCCCACACCTAGACAGCATCCTGACTGATGAAACTCTACTCACTACTGGGACCAAATTACCTCTGAACCTGGGAGGAGTGAGGTCACTGCTTATCCACCAATCAAATCAGCTCATAATTCTGTCCTATCAGTCCACAGGTTTAAGTTCAAGTTGGTTTTGTTGATTAAAAACTCGATAGAGCATTAACCTTTTTTTTTATTTTTTATATTCTCCCCTTTTCTCCACAATTTGGCATGCCCAATGGACTCTAAGTCCTCGTAGTGGCGTAGTGACTTGCCTCCGCATCTGAGACCGTCAGTCCGCACATCTTATCACGTGGCTTGTTGAGCGCGTTACCACAGAGACCTAACGCATGTGGAGGCTTCACGCTATTCTCCACGGCATCCATGCACAACTCACCATGCACCCCACCGGGAGCGAGAACCACATTATGGCGACCACGAGGAGGTTAACTCAACGTGACTCTACCCACCCTAGCAACCGGGCCAAATGGCTGCTTAGAAAGCCTGACTGGATTCACTCAGCACGCCCTGGATTTGAAAATAGAGCATTAACTTTAAAAACATAATCTGTTTGGGAGAACATTTAACTTTTAGCGCCACACAGTGGACCTCGTATCTGCTGTGATACGTGTAAGGAACAACGTAATGTCATTTTGCAAAAATGTCACGTCGCATCATTGTCATGAGATCAGGCTGCATAAAACCTACCTCATTACAAACCATTTTTTTAATATAAAAATATTTAACAGTATTTAGCTTCAACTGTTCACATTGTCAATATTGTATTGTAGGGGAAGTTAATTTTTAATCAGATGTGTCATGAAAGAACACTTCTTTCTCCCTAACCGATCCCTTCACTGTTCCCAGCAATGGGCCCTTGACATTTGAAATTGCTGGTGGATGCCATAAATACACCAGTCTGCAGGCAATAACAGCTTTCTCCAATGATGGCTATTCAAAAGTAACCATGTATTCTGACTAAATATGAAATTTTTTCAAGTAACATATAATTCACAAAAATCATTATATTATAGTAATATTTCACTAGTGACCAATTTCTGAAAGACTCAAGCTGATGTGTGTAATTTTTTTATGATAAAATTATTTCTTGGATCCCAGTTTAACCTTGTGCGACCCCATGTCCACATGTGTGGATGTTGTATTTTGGCTTCACTATACGCAACGCATAATTTAATTGAAATTAAACCGACTGAATAATGTTCACAAGACTACAGACTTTCATTTAAGCGTTAAACTTCTGGCGCACTATGTCACGTGACAAAACAGCATGACGTTGATTTCTGTGAATCACTACTATATCGTTTGATATGTCGCTTTAAAAAATCCATTAATTTTTCAGCCGTCAGTGCACTGATAAATATGAAGTCCACATATGTGGAAAATGGGACCTTATTCCCTCAAAAGTTGAAAAAACATGTTAGTTATTTTGAATAATTTTCAACTATAACACATCTGTGGGTCATTTTCTTCATTTTAATATAAATTTTGTTCGATTTTATTTTGATATCACTGTACAATATGGTTCTATTCATTAACATTAGTAAATGCATTCCTATATATTTACTGTGTATTATCACATTGAACTGTTCTGAGACCAGTGCAGACAGACAGCACACTGGAGGTTAAGTCATTCACTAAATAGGGAGCAAGGGTGCATCCTATAGCTCTTTATGTAGTTAAGTGCATTCACTCCTAAAATCCAACCAAAAGTTCAGTTTCAGGCTGCAGATGATGTTTGGATCACTCAACATGTTTGGCAGACATGAGACAATGATAATCAGTACATAGATTCAGAATTTTATAATGCAAAATTTTATTTTAACATGGTTGGCAGTAATTGGATGATGCTGGACATTACTTTTAATCAGAATTATTAATTCAGCTTTATAGAAAATCAGTTGTAATGTCCATAACGTCTCAAAAACATGAATAAGCAACACTCCAGGAAACATAAACAATTTGAAAAAAAAATATAAATAAATAAATAAAAAAAAAAGTCTGTCTTTCTATAGCTTGGTATTATTTAAAATTTCACAGCTTAGTCCTGCTGTCCACATGTGTGGACATACATTTTTAGAAAAACTATTTATTCTAGATGTTTTTGCTTGTTTATTTGTCTGCTAGTTACAAATCAAAAAGAGAAATGGAAAATGCACACAGCAGTCACAGGGTCTCATGAGGTTAATGTGCAGAGTCAACTATAAGTAATCCATTTGTAGCTTGATTACACCTAAAAATGTAACATTGTGGCTCTGTGGCACTAACAGAAATTGTTTTTTGTTTGAGTGGCCCATTCAGTTTAGCACAACAATGCTGGCTCAACCAGTGGCAAGAGTTTGTGGCGGAACTATCTGTTTTTACAACCAATGGAAGAATAAATCTGTTTGTAAACACTGATTTTTTTAGTAATCCCATTTGGTGGCACTAGACTAGTGGTGTAGGAATTACACACATCCGACCCTATTTTAGGAGCGCTATGCCTTAAGCCCAGTATTATGCAATATTTCATACAAGCAAAGACAGTGGGTGTGGCCTTAAGTTTGGGTGTTTTGGTGCCTCTAGGCGCAAGTGGGTAGATTAAATTGCACCTGCAAAGCACTAATAGGTTGGGTCAAGTCCAACTTATTTCAGAGTTTTTTTTTTTTTTTTTTTTCGGTTATTGCACCCACCATCGGAGTCCTATTACATATTTCTCTCCCTGTCAAGCACTGATTGCATAAGAATTTTGAAGTGTAAATGGGCTTTAGGCTATGAATAATGAGAATAGAAATATTTTTTTATGCATTAACTGCGTCCTTGTTGAATGTCAGATGTATTTCTATGACAGTGACACACTCTTTATAGGACTAATTGGATGAAGGTTCCGTTACGTTATAGAGAATGTAGGTATAATCAATCATGTTGATCTACTGACACACAAATTATGTCTAGTTTTAAAGGGTTAGTTCAGCCAGAAATGAAAATTCTCTCATCATTTACTCACCCTCATGCCATCCCAGATGTTTCGTTCTTTTTCAGAACACAAATGAAAATTTTTAGAAAAATATTTCATCTCTGTAGGTCTATACAATGCAAGTGAATGGGTGTCAAAATTTTGACACTCCAAAATCCACATAAGGGCAACATAAATGTACTTCAGACGACTCTGATGGTTAAATCCATATCTTCCCACTTGTGTTTTTGGTGACTCGCATTCATCATGCATATCGCCCCCTACTGGACAGGGAGGAGAGTTTATGATAAAAAAGGATTTAAATATTGATCTGTTTCTCACCTACACCTATCATATCATGTCTGAACACATGGATTTAACCACTGGAGTCGTATGGAGTACTTTTAAGTTTCCTTTATGTGGATTTTGGAGCTTCAAAATGTTGGTACCCATTCACTTGCATTGTATGGACCTACAGAGCTGAAATATTCCTCTAAAAATCTTAATTTGTGTTCAGCAGAAGAAAGGAAGTCATACACATCTGGGATGAATGAGGGTGAGTAAATGATAAGAGAATTTTTGGGTGAACTATCCCTTTAACAGTGATCTTCAGGGACATAATTTTATGTTTCACTATATTTTCAGAGTTTAGACATTAACTTCTGACTAATCCCCAAACTGTAAATACAGGAACTGAGTTTAGACTTTTTGCCGAAAATAGATGTGGTTTCCAGGAGTCTCAGCACAATTACCTATTTCTCAGAAAAATAGCAAACTGCGCTTTGCACCATTTCATTAACATGCAGTACACCCACATTTTGCATGCATACACCCACAGATAGCGCAAACACTCCCACCCACGCCCACTTGCGCTTTGCACTGGCATGAAAATTTGCTTAGAATTAGCGCTGTCACAAAAATACGGCCCTTAAGATTTAACAGTGTAAGAACACAACTTTGAACCTATTCAAGTTCAGAATGTGCAAGAAGCATATGTTTTCAGCTCTTCTGCCCTTTATAAGAAAATTGGATCTGACGGAAAGCTCCAGAACGGGTGGGCAGCTTCTACCAGGCTTTCCTGAAGCACTGCCCATCAATGAAGATTGGCATGCCCTAACTAACCATAGAAGTCAAACCACAGGTAATATTTTCCTGATGTAGTGCCAAGATCTTTAATGTTTCCATGGAAGGAGGTTGGGTTGAGAAAAAGAGTGAGCAGGTCCAGCTGACTAGAGAGCATGAACACAAGACCTCTATTGATATTTCCAGAGCTCTGGACTTACCTGACTCACACCTCACTAACTGCTCTGAAACCAGCACTCTCATAACCGAGCTCCCCGTGGGATTGAGGATTCAACAAGGCCACAGAGTTTGCCCTAAGAGAAGCTTGTTTGTTTCAATCAAGGATGCCAAAAGCCAGGCCCAAGCAAGAAACCTAGATGGGACCTCCTGTTTTTTGGGGTTTTTTTCTCAAAGAGCACAAAGTTAAGTGAGTTTGTGTGTGTGTGTGTGTGTGTGTGTGTGTGTGTGTGTGTGTGTGTGTGTGTGTGTGTGTGTGTGTGTGTGTGTGTGTGTGTGTGATTTCTGGCTTCTTGCCACCACTGTCTACTGACAGAAAAGACAAATCAGCCCAGCTCCGGCATATTTTTCCCCTGGTGCACTTTGACAAATGGCAGGCAAAGCGTCTCATTTGTTAGCTCAAGACATTTCAGTTATCAGATTAGGGGGCCTTTTTATGATGCTGGCACTTTCATTTTTTCACTTGTGAGATTAAAAGCCAATTGCATACATTTAACATATACATTGCATATACATTTCTGCATACATTATGATACATTTAATCATACAACTCTCCTCACAAAGTTTGAGAGATTGTTCAAACAAATACTCATGGCCATTGACAGCAAAAAATTCTGTTCTGTACCATAATAAGGCAAAAAGCGATCATTTCGACACTATTTAAAATGACAACATGAATGACTCAATATCGTAAACGTGACCAACCACTACGCTACCACATCCTGACTGAGGCTGTTGGGATCTGGGGTTGAAAGCCACCGGAGATCTAAACAGGCCAGCAAGTGGAACAACGTGTGATAAACGAGTGTTACCTGGAAGCCGTAGCTTTGGGAAGCACCCTCTGTTTCCCTCTGATTACATTAGCAGGCAGGAAGGGGGGTGCACACTGGGATTCAGTGGAATTCTACCAAGCTAATGCAGATACATCCTCGTTCTTGGTCTCACATTTGTTTGTGATTGATAAGGCAACCTAATATGTTGAAAGTTTATAACTTTTCGGAGGGTTTAAAGGCAGACATGCAAAGCTTGTAATTTTATAAAACCACATTAATGTTTCTATTAAAACCTGTTTTTTTGTTGTTGTTTTTTTTTGTACAGTTGTTGAAATTGGTGTGTTCGCGATGGATTACAAGGATTACATCATGACAATATAAATGTGGATATATCTTTTCACAGAAAAGGTTAGTAAGTGATTTTATCACACTAAAATCATGTTAACACACATATTGTTTACGTCCTGTGGCTTTACTTTTGAAAAAGCATATATTTTAATGTTTGGCCCCATTCAGTTCCATTGTAAGTGCCTCACTAGAACCCAAATTTTTAAATTTTTAAAAGGAGGGATAAATCGAGAATTTTATTTAATTTTTTTGGTAATCACCATTATGCCACAAATGCTGTCGATTAAGCTTAATTTATATAGAACAGAGAATATTCATTAAAAAAAAAATAAAATAAAAAATTAAATAATTTAAAAAAATGAGGAAGATCTTGTTGAACATTACTGCATACAGCATTACATACAGCATTACTGGTTACCAGCAAACGTTGTGTTTTGGATGCTGGTCCACACCATGTAGGGGAGAGTGGGGTAAGATGAGCATGTGAGTAAGTTGACCCACCCCCTGTATCTAGGCAACTGTACATATTGTTTTGTCATTTGACCTTGTAAGCAGGACAAATCCATCATTTCTATCTGGCTGTGAAAAGAAGCACCTGGGATAGATTTAAGATGTTTTATATAAAATAAAAAATGTTTTGCTGTCCAAAGTACATGTATTTTTACATCTGAGGTTTACTGACTGTTGTGCAAAAGCACACAAAAAAGGCAAAGACTTCAGGTATTTACTCTAGGCTATGATAAATGATTACTCCAAATTGTTCCATCATTTACATACAATTACAGTCCTCAGTGTTAAATCATTTATATTCAGTGGAAAAATTCAAGTGGTCAACTTACCCCCAGATAATACAGGATAGTTAGCAACCCTACCAGCATGAGATACTGCTGTTTTAGGGTCCCCATCAGGTTTCCTCTCCAGCAAGTCTTTTTGGCTATGCTGGTCTACTACTCAGACCGGCACCAAACCAGCCTGGACCAGCACGGTCAAAGCTGGTCTTTCCACAGGAGAACACAAACTATATTTTATTGTAGTTCTCTGCAGAATATCTATGTTTGTGAAAGAATGACTCAATGACACACTGTAGTAGGCTTTCCTTTCCCAGTACTTCATTATAATTACCCTACAATACATCCTTTTCCATAGAACTCCAGCTTCATATCTGGCCAAGAGGTCAAAACTCATCTCCAAGTTGCCTCTCCATATCTTATCTCCTCAACTTAGTTCCGGCAATAACAAACAGTTTATTTCAAAGACTGCATCCTGGCAGGTCCATCAGAGCTTTCTATAGATGATTTATTCTACTTGCTGTGGTGTTTCTGGAGTGGCCACTTAAATGGATTGCTTCCTCATGGCAGACCTCAACAGCCACACGTGCCTTTTTCATTAAGAATCAAAAAGGTCCGAGCACGTAACCTTGTGGAATGCCTGTGCTGCGAGTGATGCCGTTAAATAACTCATTGGCAGTAACATTTTAGCAAGGTATATTGAGAATGCAAATATTTTAGTATGAGTACTACAATTATGATTTGTAAATGACTCAATACAAATAAGTGCAGTCAATGATAGACAGACTAGATCTTAGATATCTAAGTTTGCAATAAAACCACAGAACCCAATCTCATGACAAGTCCTAATAATTGTACAAGATGGCGAGATCATAAGAAATTGTACATTGACTCATTAAAAAAACATACAAATTTTACTCCCATAGAGAATTTTTTTTTTTTACCAACAAACTGTGCTATTATGAGTTTTATCTCTAACTAAGGCCAAATCTAACCATAAAGTGTAACAGCTTATCCAAACCCTAAACCTAACCCTGATTTTAATAGGAAAATCACTGTTTTGAACATTGGATTTTTGAACAAGTGTTTTTATGATTTGCCTAAGTTTAACCCCTAACTAGTTTTGATTTACTTTATAGAATATGAGAAGTGTTTCCAGTTCTGGGAGACCTAATTAAAGCAGCATAACTATGAGCTGAGGGATAAATTAGGTGTATGCCTGGCTGAAGAGATTAATTTTTAGTCTAGATTCAAACTGAGAGAGTGTGTCTGAGTCCCGAACAATGCTAGGAAGACTATTCCATAGTTTAGGAGCCAAACAGGAAAAAGATCTCCCTCCTTTTGTGGATTTTGATATTCTAGGTAATATTAACAGGCCAGAATTTTGCGTTCGTTGTGAACTTGATGGAATATAGCATAATAGAAGGTTGCATAAATAATGTGGAGTTAGACCATTCAAAGCTTTGTAAGCAATTAACAGAATTTTAAAATTAATATGAAATTTAATAGGTAGCCAATGTAAAGATGATAAAATTGGGCTGATATGATCATATTTCTTGGTTCTAGTCAGTACTTTAGCTGCTGGGTTTCAAAGAAATATAAAGTTGGGTATCATTGGTGTAACAGTGAAAACTAATTCCACAGTTCCTGACAATGTCTCCTAGCAGAAGCATAAACAAGGAGAAAAGCAGAGGCCCTAATACTGATCCCTGTGTCACTCCATACTTATCTTTAGCTTAATCTGACAATTCCTCATTTAAACAGACAAAGCGGTAGCAGTCGGATAAATAGGACCTAAGGTTTGGGTAAAATCGAAAAATTGTAATAACATCTTTCATTTGTTTTTCTCTGTGGCTTTAAAAACATATGTTTTTCCATGAGCCAGCTTGTATGATTTCTTACTGTCACCATGTAGTAATATTGTTAAGACTTGACATGAGTTCGGGTTGTTTAAACCCAAACCATGTACTTATGTAGCCTATGCTTATCCTGGTTCATGGTAAATATTTGAACACCAGTTGCATGTACGTTTTTGTGTACATTAATAATTGTAGAAGACTTCAAATCAAAATCAAATCACTTTTATTGTCACTCAACCATATGCACAAGTTCAACAGTGGGTGAAAGTCTTGAGTGCAGTTCCGAGCAACATAGCATTCATGACAGTGATGAGACATATACCAATTTACAATAAACATCAGATTTACACAACACAATTTACATATCTAATATACACATAATTACACAACACAATAATAATATACAATGTACAGTATACAATACACACAATATAGAATACAAATACACAATATAGAATACACATACAATAAAAATAGTCTATAAAGTATATATAAAATATACAGTAGGTTGTATTGCACTGTATTGACATTAGGGCTTTCAGTTGATAGTCAGTTGCCAGTGTGTTGTTAAGAGAGAATATAATTTACGACAGTCCGGTGTGAGATAATAAGATGAATAAAGTGCAGTGCTGATTGATCATGAGATATCAAGAGATCAAAAGTCTGATTGCTTGGGGGAAGAAGCTGTCATGGAGTCGGCTGGTGTGGGTCCTGATGCTGCGATACCACCTGCCTGATGGTAGCAGTGAGAACAGCCCATGGCTCAGGTGGCTGGAGTCTCTGATGATCCTCCGAGCTTGTTTCACACACCACCTGGTATATATGTCCCGGAGGGAGGGAAGCTCACCTCCGATGATGTGTCTGGCACACCACCCTTTGCAGGGCTTTGCGGTTTTGGGAGGTGCTATTGCCATACCAGGCGGAGATGCAGCCAGTCAGGATGCCCTCTACAGTGCAGGTGTAGAACCGTGTGAGGATGTGGCGGTTCATTCCAAACTTCCTCAGCCATCTCAGGAAGAAGAGGCGCTGATGAGCCTTCTTCACAATGGCCTTAGTGTGGATGGACCATTTGAGTTCCTCTGTGATGTGGACACCGAGGAACTTGAAGCTGCTGACTCTCTCCACCGGTGCTCCATTGATGGTGATGGGGCTGTGTTCTCTGTCTTTTCTCCTGAAGTCCACCACAAGCTCCTTGGTCTTGCTGACGTTGACTACAGTTGGTTCACGCATGCTCTGATGACACGGCCCGGAATGCTATCTAGACCCGCGACTTTATGGATATTCACCCGTCGGAAAGATTGGGTTATATCCGCTACAGAGACGGAGAGTGAACTAACCTCTGTAGTTTCGGCCACGAGAGCTCTCCATGAGGGCGGTGTTATTAACCTCAAAACGAGTATTAAAAAGTATTTAGCTCATCCGGCAGGGAGACAGCGGTGTTCACGGCAGAGTTTTTATTCCCTTTGTAGTCCGTGATGATATTAATTTCCTGCCACATGCTTCTAGAGTCGATGGTGTTGAACTGTCCTTCAATCTTGTCCCTGTTCTGGCGTTTGGCTGCTCTGATAGTTTTGCGGAGGGCATAACTGGCTTGTTTATGCTCCTTCGCGTTCCCGGAATTAAAAGCGGAGGTCCGTGCATTAAGTGCCGTGCAAACATCAATATTATCGCTGATCATAAAACAAATCAAAATCAAATCAAATCACTTTAATAGTCACACAATCATATACACAAGTGCAATAGTGTGTG
Organism: Myxocyprinus asiaticus; assembly: GCF_019703515.2. Classification (NCBI taxonomy): domain Eukaryota; kingdom Metazoa; phylum Chordata; class Actinopteri; order Cypriniformes; family Catostomidae; genus Myxocyprinus; species Myxocyprinus asiaticus. The sequence goes on along the minus strand of NC_059348.1, from coordinate 729,703 downwards.
AAATTCTTGGGTGCAGTTCCGAGCAACATAGTAGTCATGACAGTGATGGGACATATACCAATTTACAATAAACATCAGATTTACAACATAATTTAAAATCTAATATACACATAATTACACATAACACAATATACAAATAATAACATACAATGTACAGTATACAATACACACAATATAGAATACACATTATACAATACACACAATATAGAATACACATTATACAATAAAAAAAAGTATATATAGTACATATAAAATGTACAGTAGGTTGTATTGTACTGTATTAACATTCAGGCGGTTGATAGTAAGTTGCCAGTGTGTTAAGATATATTATTATTATATTATATTCTAATTTATGACAGTCTGGTGTGAGATATAAGAGTAAGAGTAATAAAGTGCAGTGCTGATGTATTCTGATCATGGGAGATCAAGAGTTCATAAGTCTGATTGCTTGGGGGAAGAAGCTATCATGAAGTCGGCTGGTGCGAGTCCTGATGCTGTGATACTGCCTGCCTGATGGTAGCAGTGAGAACAGCCTATGGCCCGGGTGGCTGGAGTCTCTAATGATCCTCCGAGCTTTTTTCACACACCGCCTTGTATATATGTCCTGGAGGGAGGGAAGCTCACCTCCAATGATGTGTCTGGCAGTTCGCACCACCCTTTGCAGTGCTTTGCGGTTGTGGGCGTGCTATTGCCGTACCAGGTGGAGATGCAGCCAGTCAGGATGCTCTCTACAGTGCTGGTGTAGAACTGTGTGAGGATGTGGCAGTTCATTCCAAACTTCCTCAGCCGTCTCAGGAAGAAGAGGCGCTGATGAGCCTTCTTCACAATGGCTTCAGTGTGGACGGACCATGTTAGTTCCTCAGTGATGTGGACACCCAGGAATTTGAAGCTGTTGACTCTCTCCACTAGTGCTCCATTAATGGTGATGGGACTGTGTTCTCTATCTCTTCTCCTCAAGTCCACCACAAGCTCCTTTGTCTTACTGACGTTGAGGGAGAGGTTGTGCTCCTGACACCAGTGTGTCAGAGTGTGCACCTCCTCTCTGTACGCTGTTTCATCATTGTCAGTGATCAGACCTACCACCGTCGTATCATCAGCAAACTTAATGAGGGCATTGGAGCTGTGTGTTGCCACACAGTCATGTGTGTACAGGGAATACAGGAGTGGGCTGAGAACACAGCCCTGCGGGGCTCCAGTGTTGAGGGTCAGTGATGAGGAGATGTTGCTGCCCATTTTAACCACCTGGCGTCTGCTTGACAGGAAGTCCAGGATCCAGCTGCACATCGAGCTGTTTAAGCCCAGAGCCCGGAGTTTCTCATCAAGCTTGGAGGGCACTATGGTGTTGAATGCTGAGCTGTAGTCTACAAACAACATTCTCACATAAGTGTTCTTTTTTTCCAGATGGGAGAGAGCAGTGTTTATTTTAGATGCAATGGCATCATCAGTGGAGCAGTTGTTGCGGTAAGCAAACTGCAATGGGTCCAGTGATGGAGGCAGCACAGAGCAGATGTAATCTCTGATTAGTCTCTCAAAGCATTTGCTGATGATGGGGGTCAGAGCAACAGGACGCCAGTCATTTAAGCAAGTGATTTTGGATTGCTTTGGAACAGGCACAATGGTGGACGTTTTAAAGCATGTGGGGACTACAGACTAAGAGAGGGAAAGGTTGAAAATGTCCGTAAAAACACCAGCCAGTTGGTTCGCACACGCTCTGATGACGCTGCCCGGAATGGCATCTGGACCCGCGGCTTTACAGATATTCACCCGTCGGAAGGATCGGGTTACATCTGCTACAGAGACGGAGAGTGAACTAACCTCTGTAGCTTCGGCCGTGAGAGCTCTCTCCGTGAGGGCGGTGCTATTTCCCTTGAAACGAGCATAAAAAGTATTTAGTTCATCCAGGAGAGGGGCAGCGGTGTTCATGGCAGAGTTTTTATTCGCTTTACAGTCTGTGATGATACTAATTCCCTGCCACATGCTTCTAGAGTTGGTGGTGTTGAACAGTCCTTCAATCTTGTTCCTGTACTGACGTTTTGCTGTTCAGGGCATAACTGGCCCTGAACAGCAAACATCAAGTGCCGTGTGAACATCGCTATTAATCCAAGGTTTCTGGTTCGGGTAGATCCGTATTGTTCTGGTCGGAACGACGTCCTCTACGCACTTTCTGATGAAACACGTTACGCTATCAGCATAAAGCTCGATGTCGTCATCAGAGGCAGACCGGAACATCTCCCAGTCCGTGTGATCAAAACAGTCTTGTAGCGTAGAGTCTGATTGGTCTGACCAGCATTGGATCGTTCTGAGGGTGGGTGCTTCCTGTTTCAGTTTCTGCCTGTAATCGGGCAGAAGCAGAATAGAAGAGTGGTCTGATTTGCCAAATGGTGGGCAGGGGAGGGATTTGTAGCCGTCCCGGAAGGGAGAGTAGCAATGGTCCAAAACCCAGTCACCTCGTGTGTTAAAACTAACGTGTTGGTGGTATTTTGGTGCGACTGATTTGAAACTGGCTTTATTAAAGTCCCCGGTCACACTAAACGCGGCCTCAGGGTGCACGGTTTTCTGCTTGATTATAATCCCATACAGTTCCTTGAGTGCCTGGTCTGTGTCGGCTTGTGGCGGGATGTACACAGCAGTGATAATGACCGCTGTGAATTCCCTCTGTAGCCAGAATGGTTGACACAGAAACATGAGAAATTCCAGATCAGTAGAGCAGAAAGACTTGATAGAATGTACTTTCCTCTGATCACACCAGGATTTGTTGATCATAAAACATACACCACCACCTCTGCTTTTACCTGAGAGGTCTTTCGCTCTGTCTGCTCGATGCACGGAGAACCCCGCGGGTTCAATGGCTGAATCTGGAATCTCAGCAGACATCCAAGTTTCCGTAAGGCAGATAATGCAGCAGTCCCTCGTCTCACGTTGGAAAGAGATCCACGCTCTCAGCTCGCAGAGCTTGTTGTCCAAAGACTGAACATTTGCCAGTAGAATACTGGGTAGCAGGGGGTCGATTTGTGCGACATCTTACTCGGATGAGAACACCGGCTCTGTTTCCCCTTTTCCTTTTGTGTTTTCGTGGCCGGGCTGCCCAGACAAAGGGCTCTGCTGGTGTGTTTGTAAACAGCGGGTCGGCATTGAGGAATTTGAAGTCCGGTTACGGTGTGTAATTGCAGAACCAATGTCCAAAAGTGTTTGTCTGTCGTAGACAATAAGGCAGACAACATCCAGTACAAAAAACATAAGAATTATAAACAAAACAAACAAAACACTACAATGTTGTTTCGGAGCTCGCAACGCAGCAGCCATACTTGGCGCCGTCTTGAGTCGGACTATGAGTCGGCTATTAACCCATGGTTTCTAGTTGGGGTAGATCCATATTGTTTTGGTTGGAACAACATCCTCTACGCACTTTCTGATGAAACACGTTACGCTATCAGCGTAAACCTCGATGTCGTCATCAGAGGCGGACCGGAACATCTCCCAGTCCGTGTGATCAAAACAGTCTTGTAGCGTAGAGTCTAATTGGTCCGACCAGCACTGGATCGTTCTGAGGGTGGGTGCTTTCTGTTTCAGTTTCTGCCTGTAATCGGGCAGAAGCAGAACACAAGAGTGGTCTGATTTGCCAAATGGTGGGCGGGGGAGGGATTTGTAGCCGTCCCGGAAGGGAGAGTAGCAATGGTCCAAAACCCAGTCCCCTTGTGTGTTGAAACTGATATGTTGGTGGTATTTTGGTGCGATTGATTTGAAATTGGCTTTGTTAAAGTCCCCGGTCACAATGAACGCAGCCTCAGGGTGCGTGGTTTCCTGCTCACTTATACTCCCATACAGTTCCTTGAGTGCCCGGTCTGTGTCGGCTTGTGACGGGATGTACACAGCTGTGATAATGAAACAGAAACCTTACTGAAACATCTTTAAAGGGTTAGTTCACTCAAAAATGAAAATTCTCTCATCATTTCCTCGCCCCCATGCCATCCCAGATGTGTATGATTTTCTTTCTTCTGCAGAACACAAATGAAGATTTTCAGAAGAATATTTCAGCTCTGTAGGTCCATACAATGCAAGTAGTGACCAGAATTTTGAAGCTCCAAAAAGCACATTAAAGTAGCATAACAGTTATCCAAAAAAGTAATCGACTCCAGTGTTTTAATCTAGAATACGGGGTAGTGGGGGTCGATTTGCGCAACGTCTTACTCTGATGAGAACACCGGCTGTATTTCCCCATTTCCTCCTGCGTTTCCGCGGCTGGGCAGCCCAGAAAAAGGGCTCCGCTGGTGTGTTTGTAAACAGCGAGTCGGCATTGAGCAATGAAGTCCGGTTTTCGGTGTGCAATTGCAGAACCAATGTCCAAAAGTGTTTGTCTATCGTATACAATAAGGCAGACAACATCCAAGACAAAAGACATAAGAACTGTAAACAAAACAAACAAAAAAACTGCAATGTCGTGTCGGAGCTCGCAATGCAGCAGCCATACTCAGCACCATCTTGAGTCTGACTTCCAAGGGTTTTCAAAGACTTCATGTTTTCTATGGCCCTACTGTTCATTTCTAGCAACACATGTTTTAAGCTTCTAGAAATAACTTTAATGCACAGTTTGCCGAACAGCCAATTTCATTTCATTACATTTTGGATTACTTTAAATGACCAGATCCTTATATATCTAATCATATTTCTGTTCCCTATCTGTCACTCACTCTACGTTGTGTCGATGTAGTGACACTAGGGGTCACTCTTGGGAGCCCGAAGCACCTCTGATCTTTTGAAGAAAGGCCAATGAGAATTGGCGAGTGGAATTTCCATGCCACTCCCCTGGACATACGGGTATAAAAGGAGCTGGTATGCAATCACTCATTCAGATTTTCTCTTTGGAGCTGAGCGGTTGCATTCAGTGCCCTGAATACAATTCCTCTAGAAAACTCACCTTGCTAAAGACTGCTGGATTTGACAGCACATTTCAGTGGCTTCTCCCCCTCTGTGCCTGTGCAGTGCAGAGAACGCCCCTGGGTGCTTCGGCAGAGCAAAAAATGAGTATATTCTGAAAAGAGTATATTTTCTATTCATAAAAGAGCGGCACACACGGAACGTCTTTTTAAAGATGCCTTTCTGTTTGTGTGTTATTCCTGGTTGTGGTTGCTATCTCTCCGCTTCCGATGGCCACGATTGCTGTCTTACGTGTCTGGGTGCTGCCCACGTGGAGACATCTTTCGTGGATGGATCATGTCCTCATTGCGAGAACATGATCATTGCAACGTTGTAGTCATGGCTTGTTTTCGTCCTTCTACCTATGGGTATGAGGCCATGCTGGTTAGCACTGGGGGCGATTTGGGGACCTCAATGGGACCAACTCCGCCAGGTATTCCCCCACGGACCTCCCATTCCCCAGCACGCTCGATTGCCCCGATCGCGTGCTCGGACGAGATTGCCGGCTCGTCTCAGGGTGGGTTTGACATCTCGTCTGGCGCCCCGGAAGATGATGAGTTATCGAGAGCGGGCTCGTCCGGTCTGATGCTGAGGCTTCGGCTGGGCTTCCACCTTCGGGAACAATCGGCAAGTCTCAGGCCGATGCGGAAATGACGGACATGTTTTCCCGGGCGGCCGCGAGCATCGGGCTAGAGTGGAAACCTCTGCCCGAAGCTCCCGTCCAAGGCCTGTAGGTTTACGTCGTCTCTGACGGCTAAGGCCTACGGTGCCACTGGACAAGCCACCTCCGCCCTGCATGCCATGGATCTCCTGCAAGTACACCAAGCCAAGGCACTAAAAGAACTGCACGAGGGTAGTTCTGACCCGGGATTGATGCAGGAACTGCACTCGGCAACCGACCTCGCTCTCCGGGCGACGAAGGTCACAGCACGGTCTCTCGGGCAGGCGATGTCCACTCTCGTGGTCCAGGAGCGCCACATCTGGCTCAACTTGGTAGAGATGCGAGAGGCCAACAAGGCACGGTTCCTTGACACCCCCATCTCCCAGGTTGGCCTTTTTGGCGACACCATCGTGGACTTTGCCCAGCAGTTCTCGATGGTGAAGAAGCAGACGAAGGCTATAAAGCACATCCTGCCCTGGCGCGGCTCAAGATCCCGCACCCCATCTGCTCGTCACCAAGGGCTTCTCCCTGCAGCTCCGCCTCCGCCGAAGCCCACCCCTGTGGCCCGGCCCCGGCATGCAGCCCATCGCAGGAGGCAGACGCCTCCCGTCTCATGGCCGGACGCCAAGAGGAAGGCTTCGAAACACCCCTGAGATGGGCGACCCAGGGGCAAGGAGACCCGTTTCTCTGGAACTGTGCACAGACCACTCCATCCCCCGGTGGAGGGCCGGGAGGAGAATCTTTTGTTTCTTTTTTCGCCACATGCCCCAGAGGCTGCGGTACCCAAAGGTCCAGCAAAAGAGCAGTTTCCTTGTTTCCTGGGTCACATGTCCGGTGTGCATGGATGTCGTCACGACTGTCGTCCACTGTTCCTTTTTGGCAGGGTTGGCGCTCCAGTGGCGGACCCCGCACCCCTGGGCGCCCAGCTGTGGCACAAATACCCCCACACAGGAATAGTGCCAATGGACCTCAGGGACGAGACACCTCCTCCCCCCTCCTCGGCCAATCTCATGGTGGGTGGCAGGAGCCAGGTAAGTGCTTCGATGTCCCTTGACTCAGCATGGCCATGGGGCTCGAGTCCCCTCGACGTGGCACCTCGAGTTCTGCCCTGCCGCGAGGCCCCACCCGCCAGTACATCCAAAACGATTATCCCCTTGGTCCCCCTCGCCCGGAGTTTGGACACGTGGCTCGCGCTTTGCAACCCGTCGCGATGGCTGACCCAGACCGTCCGACTCGGCTACGCGATTCAGTTAACCAGGCGCCCGCCCAGGTTCAGCGGCATCCGCTTCACCTCGGTGAAGGGCGAGAACGCCGCTACCTTGCGTGCGGAGATCGTGACCCTCCTGAGCAAGGGTGTGATAGAGCCAGTCCCTCCAGCCGAGATGAGGAAAGGGTTCTACAGCCCTTACTTCATCGTACCAAAGAAAGGCGGTGGGTTGCGACCAATCCTGGACCTGCGAGTACTGAACCGGGCCTTGCACAGACTCCTGTTCAAGATGCTGACGCAAAAACACATTCTAGCGAGTGTCCGACGTCTAGATTGGTTCACAGCTGTAGCTCCGAGCAGCTCCAATCTCCGGGTTGAGTCAGTTTCTTCCCGTGTAGTGGCAGGCACAAGCAGGTAAGTTCCGGGACTGCTGGCCGGGTGTACCGCTTGCGCATAGCACCTTTCCCCTCCCTTGAGGGGAAGACGTGCACTCTTGACTCACAGTAGTGTTCACAGACTGTGATCCCTGGATGACTTTCTCCTTAGCCCTGTGGCAGTCGAGTTTGCGGAGAAACTTGCTGCCGGCTCAGTAAGTGCGCTGGTAAGGCCCTGTACTGAGGTAGGTGCTCCGCATGCGGTGGTTCCCCATAGGTAACCCCATGTGTTATATCTTCCGTAAAATAGTTTCCCTCATGGTAAACAACGTCTTCCTTGAGCAGAGGGCCCTCTGCTCCAGTCGCCATGCTTGTAGAAACTCCTCCCCCCTTGGGTAGGACCCACCATGCGACTCTCCACATGACTTCCAACAAGACTCAGTAAGACCATGTGATGTATTTCCACTTGAAGTACCCCCCCCCTTTCTCTGGGTGGGGTGTGGTCTCAGCGGTGTCTTCCCCTTGGGAGTGACACCCCCCCCCCCCCAACGTGGACACTCGTGGATCCCAGTCCGTTAACAAAATTCCACTCTTTTGGGGAGAAAATAGAGGGAAAAGAGGCCTCGGCTGGGCTAGCCTATCCCTATTTGTTGAGCAGCATTGGGGGAGGTTACGTGACAGCCTGATGTGCTGGCTACGAGGCACACAAAAGTCTGCCCGTCTCGCACCGCTAGTCCACGTAACACAGTTCAGCTAGTTGTGGCATTTTGTATAAGGACCCCTAGTGTCACTACATCGACACAACGTCGAGTGAGTGACAGATAGGGACGGTCATGGTTACTTTCGTAACCTCCGTTCCCTGATGGAGGGAATGAGACGTTGTGTCCCTCTTGCCACAACGCTGAACTACCCGCTTAAATGGCCGGGGCTTTGTCTCGGCTCCTCAGCACAAAACCTGAATGAGTGATTGCATACCAGCTCCTTTTATACCTGTATGTCCAGGGGAGTGGCATGCAAATTCCACTCGCCAATTCTCATTGGCCTTTTTTCAAAAGATCAGAGGTGTTTCGTGCTCCCAAGAGTGACCCCTAGTGTTACTACATCGACACAATGTCTCATTCCCTCCATCAGGGAACAGAGGTTACGAAAGTAACCATGATGTTTTTCTTTCACATGTCCACCCTCAGAAATTGATACTCAAGTACAAAAAAGAGTGAGACGGTGTTTTTTCCTCACACCCTTCTGGAATTCAGCTGTGAAGTAAGATTACCACACCTATTATTTTCAGTATGCTAGTTTAGATTTTTTTTCTTTTGGTTTGTTTTTCACAGATTTGGTTATCTGTTCCCTTCATGCCTGTCCGACACAGAAGGGGTGACACACACACATTGGTACTGATAACTGCCCTATTGTGTTCAGTTCATGGATGCCCAACACAATGCCATCAATGGCATGAAAAGCCCAAAGTTAAAAACACAGTTCAGAAATAAAGATTTGGAGGGAAGTGAAAGCATAAAAATAAAACAATGAGCTTTAAGATAACATGTGAGTCACTGCCTTTTCACATATTCTTTTGAAATTATAGTCATACTTTACTTTTTAAAGTTTATGTAAATGTATTTTGAACAGTAAATAATGGAAAGTTTCAGTCTTTGTTGATATTTGAATAAAAACAAAACATTTTGTCATACAATGATTGATTAAATATTTTTTCAAATACAGCAGTGGAAATAGTCAAACACTCATCCAAATACATGCATTAACTTCTAGTTAATTACAGGGGGGAAAAAAACATTTGTTGTGTAGACACCTTTTATTGTTCATCACAATATGTAAGTAAGCAGTCTTTGCAGTTTTAGACTTATTCTGATAATACATTCAGTTGGTTTACTGTCAGCTTTACCTACACCTAGCAAAAGATTTACACAAATAAGTCATGTTTCATTCTGGGGCGGAGAAGGTGCTACCATTTATCAAAATCTACAAATTTCTACTGCTAGTCTAGTGGATCTTGGCTGATAACACAAGACTTTGGGTTACAGTTGTAACCTCGATTCTCTGAGGGAGATGAGTGAGACATCTCACTATTGGACATGACTTTTGGGATTTTCGACAGCCAGGGCCGGACTGGGACATAATTTCAGGCTAGGAGTCCCACAATCATCCAGGCCATCGCCACCCCATAAACCCGTAACAAATTTTAAAAACCACTGACAATCTGCTGTAATTTATGTCAAAAAAGCATAACTTATATCACTTTTAAGAATTATTAAATAAATGTTGGGAAAGTGTTACCAGTGTTCCTTTTGTGCGTATTTCTATTTTTTATTTCCTAACTTAAATTTAAGTAGAATGTAGAATGGCAAAACAAAATCAACAAGCAGCCAAAAGGTAATGGAGCAGTCCTAATTTATATCAGCATACATGGGTCTGCACAGAAAATTATACCAAGAATTTAACAAACACCAGAAGTGCAAAGCTGCCAGTAACTCTAATTCTGACTCAAAAAAGTACATTAAATAAAGAAGTGAGGTAAATTAAAGACTTACCCTAGAAAGTCAGCAGTCAGCGCAAGACCTCACTGCTCTCTTTATCAGTGTCAATTCTAACAAGCATCTCCCTCTCTGTTGACATTAACATGAAAGTCTCAAGGTGTTCCTAAGTAATAGATGTCCTAAGTCTGTTCTTCACAAATTTCTATGTGGAGAAGCTTCTCTCACAAGCTACTTGTATCAATAAAAACTTGTAGCCAAAACCAAAGGATATGGCAGCATATTGCACAGTTTTTGCAAGCTGAACAAATTCTGCTTTCCAATCCAAGCCCTCATCAGCATCTGGAGGGTTGTCATCTACTCCTGAGAGCTCCTTCACTGTCTTCACACAATAGCTTTACAAAGCTGACATCTTCAGCCTTTCCCAATGTGTTGCTAAGTTTGCCAGTTCTGCCTGCAATGTCTCCACTGTGGCATGATCATCATAGTTGATAAAAAACTAAAGCTTATTTTGTATTTCAGCAACATTTTTAAATACAGAGCTGCACTTGCTGTGTACCGCTGTCCATGATGAAATTGTGGACTTTGACCCTGCACTCTTTCAAAGAATCTGAAAGTGGCTCATCCTCTGTCATCTCACCAGGCATGACTTTCTTTTTTCTTTGCCGTTTCTCTGAGAGGGCAGTATGGACCTCAAAATCACACTTACCTTGCTCCTGTAGATTTCTATTTGCCCACAGTACAAATGTATCTGTTGCTCTTTTTTTAAGTCCCTGTTGAACCTTTTGAAGTTGTCTTAAGTTCCCATCACCATGGGTTGAGCAGTCAGCAAATCCATGCCACTTGTCTGAAGGTACTTTGACAGTGGTGTAGTTTGAGCAAATAATCAAAGGAAAACCTGAGCTCTGAGTATGGTTTCATATCCTCTGGCTTTTACACTCACAGTGGGCTGCAATGTATTGTTTTTCTCCATATTCACCATGGTGGTCACAAGGTCAATGAAAAGTGCCCCATCAGGATTTCCAAAGCATCCAAAGACTTTGCTCAGTGCTTTGTCTTTAGACCACCACTGTGTTTCTCCTATTGGAGCAATATGTCTGTGTCTCCTGTCCTCAATGTTCTCCTCCCACACTTCCGTGCATTTGTAGGACTCAGAAATTAATGTGGCTATGTCATTTAGCAGGGAGAAAAGTGATGCACTTGACACTACAATTCCAGTTGTGTCTGCCAATGTAAGATTAATATATGTGCATAACACCAAGCATGAACTTGTGCTGGTGCTATTGGGTGAGAAGTGCATAAAAACCCTTGTACTACTCTTGCATGTTTGCAGCCCCATCTGTTGAGTTGCCAATGCATTTCTTGATGTCAATGCCAACTTTATCCAAAACTATCTACAGTAAAATTGCTAAATGTTCTCCAGTAGAGGCCTCACAATCAATGACTTCTGTTAGTTTCTCATTGATGACATCTGTCAAATATCTTAATACAATGGCATATTGATTCTTAGATGTCAAATCTTGTGTTGTATCCATTTGTACTGAATATATTCCAGCTCCTTCCAGAGTCACAAGGGAACGTCTGCCTTTATGTCCACTTTCATGCAGCTTTTTACTCTTTTCAATGTATTCATTGACATGTCCTTGGAGACAGGCATTGTATTTGCTCAGCAGTAGTATTCATTCCAATTTCCATGATCCAAAGTCAGGTCTTCTAAGGAATAAGCAGACTCATGTTTATCACCCCGGTAGCTAAGACCACGCTTACCAATGTCCTTAATGACATTAATCACATGTTCCATGACCCGTCTCTTCTTTCTTACTAGATCTCAATGTGCTGATGTGTATTTCTGTTAGTAGACTACCTATATCTCTGTAAAAAATAGGCCTCAGCACTCCCTCTGTGGATTTTTCACCTTTAATGCTCAGCAATTCTTTGATGAACATGCTTCCATGCACTCATTCCACCTTTGATGAATTAACTTTCACTGACTGAGGGTTTGGCAAATGCCAGACAAACTGAACAGTATAAAGAATAAATAAGAGACTCTTCGCAGTATGCCAACCATTTCCTATTTATTTCATCTTTGCTGTAGAACATGTTAGGAATGGCTTGTTTTGGGTTTTGCAGAGGATGGCAAAACTCTCTTGGACAGTTCCCTCACTTCCCTCTTCCTTATCATTCTCTTCAGTTTCCTTGATAGCTCTCTGTCTCTCCCCTTCTCCAGGATCAACTTAAAACATTTTGTAACCATACTATACTTAATAATAATAATAATATAAACTTATATATTATAGCATATTTAATTTGTTTTATTTTCCCTCTGCCTGTCATTTCGCTCCCTAGCTGACCCTGGAGTATGACCACTGCACCAGAGCTAGTGCTAGTGTAATGTTGGTGGCTGCTGGCAATGACGAAGATGAGAAGAACCCAAGTGCAGTTTATTTACAAAGTGCAGTAATCCAAAAACTAAAAAAAACCTGAACAAAACATGGACTTGACATAACATGACTTTACTATAAGCGAGATGAGACGAGACTTGACTTGACTTGACTTGACTTGACTTGACTTGAGCCAACCTTACATCAACATTCATATTCAATACTTGACAATGGCAAACATGAGGGCTTAAATACAAGACATGGGAGAACATAAACCAATGAACAAACACAACTCTAACAAGATAATTAAAGAATAAACCAATGAAAACATGACACATGAACATGGAGGGAAAACATGAAATCACATGACAAGGGAACAGGAACTAAACTTTTCAAAATAAAAGACATGAATCAACAAAATACACATGACAGCTAGGTTGACTGTCTCCACCTTATTGTGAGAAATAGAAGAAAAAAGGTTTTCTAAAAATGTTTCTAAACTGCCTACATATTTCTTAGTTCAATAATAAACTACATCATAACAATATATTTTTAGAACAATCCTAATAATGAACGTTACTGTATATTGCCTTCATAAAAAGTTTTTTTATAAATTATTAAAACAAATTTTTCTTTTTTTTTTTTTTTTTGCTGTCTGGCCTAGCTATATCTGTGATTTCAACACTAAAAATAACAATATGCAAGCAGGGCTCCCTGAATGTATGGTAAGTTGCTTTTTTGGATATTTGTCTGATAAATTACGTCGTAATGTAGATAATAATTCTGTTCTTTTGCCTACTTTGAGTGATTATATAGTAATAGTGCTAACTGCGATGTGCTAATGTTCACTGTGAAAATGTGGGTAATACTTACAGCAATTAGCAAAGTTAGCAAACGCAAGGCTACAGTATTTACAGATCAGACTGACCTGCACTTGAAGCCCTGAACAGGTCAGTAATTTTGTAAATTTTGCTGCTTCTTCTTGGAGGGCTTTCTTTTTTGCCCTTTCCTTCTTTGCTCCACCTGGTTGCTTCCACTCCATCCTCGAGGTGCATTGATTACTTTGTCCATTACTATAGAAGCCGTAGTAATGAGATGAAGTGAATAATAGCATGCAAGTCAAGACTAGCGAATTCATGATTTATTATCGAATGCCAAATTCAGAAATCAATTGGATGCATCATGCAGGCATTAATATAAAATAATAATTAATAATTAATTTAATTAATTAATAAAATAAATGAACGGGGCAGCGGGCCAAATAAGTCACCAGGCCACCAGGATTTCCCCCGGTGCTCCCGATGGACAGTCCGAGCCTGTGGACAGCACCCATATATTCAGTCACCTGAACCGAACTATCATCAGGGCATCTGGACTTATTAAAATGTATCCCTCCACATTTTTTAAGACAATCTTTATATCTGCTTCCTCCAGTGCTTTAAACTGAGCTTTACCAAATGCTTCCAGAACCAAAGATAAATCCCATCTTGGAGACATAGGTTTAATGACTGGCTGAAGGTAGGTAGCGTGCACCTTTCATATATCTGCATATGATAGGATGTGCTCCCAACATCTTGTTTTTAAATCTTACATTACAAGATGAAATCACTGCCAGGTAAACCTTAATAGTAGAGAATACTTTTGCCTAATCCAGCAACTCCTGAAGAAATGTGAGGATGTCTGGAACTAAGGAAAGAAATGGCACTATTTGTTTCTCCTGACACCATACCTCAAATTTCCTTCACTTCATCTTGTACAGAGACCTAGTGGTAGGGTGACCGTATTCTGTTTTTCCAAAAAGAGGACACCTTTTTTTTCCGCTGGGGTGGGGTGGAATAATAGGGTTCAAAACCCTTTGTAAAAAAAATAAAAAAATAAAAATAGTGTTACTATGAATGCAAATTTTAATACAGTGAAAAAGACACTCTATTAGCATAACATAAATATATATAAATAAATACAATTTCCAACATTCTTTTGAATGTCCATGTACTAAAAGAAAATATTTGATGCCATGAGTGTACCTTCATTTACTATTACTATTATTTTGAATGGCCATAGAAAATGAAGCAATGTGATAATTTTACCTGGTCGCAAAAAGTAGTCCGTTAATTTACCTGATGAACTTTCACCTTTTGCTGACCTTTTATGCTTCGCAGAGCTAATGTGTGCTTCTAAATCACTTGCACCTTTATTAGCAACTGACACATAAGTGCCAGCTTTACATGTCTGCTTTACATTTACATTCTGCTTCCCACGAATCTCGACCTGGATGAAATCTTCTGTAAATTTGCACTTTCGTTTGGGCATTGTTTCCACTCAGCTGTCATTTGCTGCTACTGTCAAGAAACTGTTTGATGCCGAACACAACAGCACTTCACGCGTTCGCGGAGAGATCAACAGGTAGGAATTTGGCCAATAGTTGGTGTGCGAGAAGGCGGGACTTACAAAGAGGGGTTAAAGCAATGCAAATATGCACGCACACACAATGAAGTATTAGACCAGATGCACATCATAATGCAACTAAAGCCGAATCCCGGACATTTTCACAAATTTAGAAATCCCGGCCAGACGTTTTTTTAAGGTCCAAAAAAGAGGACATGTCTGGGAAAAACTCTACCTAGTGGAGCCTGCTCAAGCGCTTTGAATAGTAAAAATCACATACTGAGGCAAGTCAATTTTATTTTATTTTCACAACACACGCCGTTTCAAAGCAGCTTTACAGAAAATTACACAGTAACTGAAGATGACAATGAAGCTGTGATGTCTTAAAGTTCTCATTGTGTGGTTTACATAAATAACACGATTGAAAATCATGCCTTAAAAAATTATTGGTCTTAAGGGCCCCAGAGAGCAAGCCAAAGGTGACTGTGGCAAGAAACACAAAACTTCATAAGATACAATTTTTAATTTATGTAGAAAAATAATTTTGGAAGAAATCAGGCTCAGCTGGGGGAGCCAGTTCTCCTCTGGCTTTATAGCATGAATATAATGCCAGCATTAGTTATCTACAGTATGTGTGGTACAAGTCTTGTTTTATGCAAGAAAACTGGGAAGATGTTGGTGGGCAATGCAATGTTTAAAACTAAAGGATTGTGTATGAACTGTAAAATAAATTATTAAGTATCTTTGAAATCCATACCAATTGACTGCTGACATGCACCTAGATGAAGTGTCCTTTTTATTTGGCTGATGAAGGCTTTAGTTGGCATTAATTTACTGTCTATGTATCCCATTTAAGGAGAGTGTAGTCTATCCTGTGACCAAGATTATGCAAGTAGAGGTCAGTGATGTGTGCCTCGCAGTCTGTCTGGAAGCTTGTGGCAGTTCATTTCCTGGTGAAATCTGAGGTGCAGGCAATGGACAGTGAGGTATCCCTTGTTGTACAGTTGGAGTTTGCATTAGTTCATCCTCTGAGAAGTCCCTCGTAATAGATTGAAGTAATGCAGACAGTGATCATCAAAGTGCCCCTTGCTGTCTGGTTAGCACAGGCTGCAGTTAGAAGTCATGCTCAGGCTCTCTCAGGATCTGGGAGGCTCTCGTAACCTCAGGATATGTATTTAATTTAATATGTATTAAATTAGGTGTATCAGGAAATCCAAGAGCACTCAGGTTAGACTCTAAACCTAAACTCAGAGGTTACACCTTCTCATAAGCAGATGGAATATCATCCCTCCCACTAGAGTGAGGAGATCCCCGCATTGATGAAGGTGCCATGGTTCTGTGCATAACAGCTGAACTATCTCCACTGTTCATGGCCTCCCAGGCCATAGTTGAGCAATTTAAAGCACCATCCCCTCTCTGATCTGATTCTGGACAGGGTGGGACAGATCAGACTGAAAGGTGGAAACGTTTACAGCAGTGTCTCTGCCCAAGGGTATGCCAGCGCATCCACCCCTAATTGAGTGTCCTGTTCCCTCAGCGTGAAGAACAGCGGAGGATGAGCATTTTCAAGTTATGTATAATAGGTGGGTTTTATTAAAAATTAAACAGAAAACAAACTCAAAGTTCTCTGAAGTGCAAAAACATAGTCCCAGGGAAGGGAGTCGAGAAGACTGGCTGGGCTGGAGAGGGGAGCCTCACAGGCCATGTGGTCCAGAGCCAAACGAGCCAGGATCAGCAGGGGAACAGGAATGAGGCTAAAAAACAGGAACTGACAGAAATCCAAACAGACACGGAGAACATGAACTGACACCTAGACAGGGAGAACAGCCACAATGAACTGGCACAAGACAGAGCACACAGGGAAGCAAACAAGGAGGGTAATGAGGGAAGGCAGGTGTAACTGATGAACTGATAACAAGGCAAACGAGGGGGTGGGGAAAACATTGCATTGTTCAGTTATTTTGTTATATTGCTGAATTTTTGTTATATTTTGTTATACAGTTATATGTTGCGCTACCTGACTAGGCCTAATCGCCTGATTTTAGGCTCTGGCTCAAACCGTTCTTCAAAAATTTAAGAGCATAATCAATCAATTACATTCTAAATTACTTAAACATGTAATCCACATAAAGCAACTGTAATCTGTTTGTACACACTTTAAAATGTTATGTAAATCAATTATAGGTATTAGATTTTTTCCTAATCTTATTATTTTCTTCTTGTTTCTCCCCACAGTTTTGAACATATTGCTTGTAGATTAACATAAAGGCTGACAAGAAATTTAAAAAGAGAATAAATAAATAAATAATGTGGGATCTGTTTCCAAATCACTCCAAAATATCACTATGGTAAAGAAATCCATCTTTGAGGGGGAGAGACAACCATCTAATGGTCTTTTTGCTTTATTAGTGTTATTTCTGGCAGTTGATGCCATACTCACTTCTGCAAAGCAGTGACCAGAGGTCTATACCCAGATGGCCATGCTGAGTCTACAACAAACACATCTTTCAGGCCTCACGGCCAGCTGGACCAGAGGCTGGAGAACTACTGCAGTGAACTTTTGTCTACTCAAGGAACCTGGTCGCTTCCAGCCCACACAGCGAACTCTGATCACAGCAGGAGATTTAAATGACTGCTCAGTGAACTAGACATGAGGAATCTGCCTTCAGTGGCGTCGGAGTCTTACACACTCTTTTATACTGAAGGCATGTTTACAGATGAGGATGTGTGTGATGAGAGACAAAGATTTACACAGTGACTAAATCAAAATCTTATATATTTAAATCAATTTTTCAGAACAATTCATCATCAACATAAACTCTGCTCCAAACCCTAGTGAGCTCCTTGCTGTCTACTGTCAACACAGGCAGCATATTTGTCTTGAACTCTCATTTTTTGTAAGGGACACGCTCTACATAGGCAGCAACTTCTACAAATAACATGCCTTACACACAAGAGCTCACAAGAGACTCAACTCACAATTGACTTCAAAAGAGTTTGGTCCTAGCATGTTGCTAAGGTAATTATGCAATTCATTAATAAGAAAAAATAATCTATATCACACAAAAGTTATGTAAAATCAATCCTGTCTCATGACTTATCATAATAATAGTATGAGATGTAAAACCATATGAACTGTCTCGTAGAGCAACGTGCAACTTTTACTCCCATAGAGAAAAATAAACGAACCAACGAACAATGTTTTTTATGATTTTTTTAAATGATTTTAATTATGATTTTTACGTTTAACCCCTAACCCAAATCTAAACCTAACCGTGATTTATTAGGAACATGACTGTTGTGTACCACAGAAGAAAGGAAACATTAGGTTTTGGAATGAAACGAGGGAAGCGTATTACAGGTTATTGACATACATCAGTCATTTGTATTGCATAAATAAACATGGAACGAGTAACCAAATGTGTTCACTGTAGAGGTCGACTGATAGTGGATTTTGCCGATACCGATAACTAAGGTGGTGGAAAAGGCAGATTACTGATTAATCGGCCGATGGTTTTTAAAATAGATTTTTAGAACATTAATATTTTCTTAGTCTTTCTTTGCTCTATATTTAATCAGCTATATATTTAAGTATTTACCAAATTAAGCTTTTTATAGTCTATATATTCACTAGATGAAAGGGTTATATATATACATATATATATATATATATATATATATATATATATATATATATATATATATATATATTTGACCAGATGAGGTTTGAGGTATAAGGTTTATTATTATTCACAAGAAATTGAAGACTCTATGTTTGTGGTGACTGGGGACGTTTTTATACAGTTGCATTTTTCTTTTGTATTTGATTTATCTAATCAAAATAACGTCTCGGTTACTGTCGTAACCTCCGTTCCCTGATGGAGGGAACGAGACGTTGTGTCGATGTAGTGACACTAGAGGTCGCTCTTGGGAGCCCCAAACACCTCTGATCTTTGAAAAAAGGCCAATGAGAATTGGCGAGTGGAATTTGCATGCCACTCCCCTGGACATACGGGTATAAAAGGAGCTGGAATGCATCCACTCATTCAGGTTTTGTGCTGAGGAGCCAAGACAAGGTCCTGGACATTTCAGTGGGTAGTACAGCATTGTGGCAAGAGGGACACAATGTCTCGTTCCCTCCATCAGGGAATGGAGGTTACGACAGAAACCGAGACATTCCCTATCTGTCACTCACTCGACATTGTGTTGATGTAGTGACACTAGGGGTTGCTATACAAAACGCCACAACTAGCTGGCAGTTCACGTGTTACGTGGCAGTTACGTGTTACGTGAACTGCCGATGCAGGTGCAAGCAGGCTACTGCGTGCGTAATTGCAGATGTACTCGGACTGCACGTAGCCTCCTCCAACGCCCCAAAAAATGTCGTATAGTTCCCCACATCCCAGAGAGGGGGAAGAGACGTATCTAATATGGGAGCAGGCCACACCAGCCGTGGCCTTTTCTCTCTATGTTTTCTCTCCACAGAGTTTTTAGTTACTCGGCTGGGGCCTTTTAACACTCAATATATGTGCTGGGGAAGGTGTTCTTTTTCTTTCTTATTCTTTCAGGGGGAAAAGACCCCGCGGAGACCACATCCTGCCCGAAGGGGAGATAACATGTGGCAATACGTCACGTGGGCTCACCAGCCACACATGGAAGAGGAACCCGCACATGGAACCCTCTTGCAGTTCTTTCAGTGCCTTGGCCTGGTGGACTTGCAGGAGGGCCATGGCATGCAGGGCGGAGGTGGCCTGACCAGCTGTCGGCCGCCCTGCTGTCGAGGGTAGTGAGAGTGGACGAGCTGAGGGATCGTGTTCGGACAATAAAAGGTGTCCGCCATGACCTTGTCAGCTCGTCGTGCACCTCCGGGAAAAAAGGGCTGGCCATGAGCAGCGCTCCGACCCCAGGAACAATCGTCAAGCCATGAGTGCTCAGGGGCGGGTGGAGGGTTCTATCCATCAGCCTCAGTCTGAGCCGGTACACCCAAAGGCGCTAGCCCAATCGAGTCCTTGGCATCCAACATCACCAAGGTGCTCTCTGATGCAGCGATCGACATCTTATCCATCTCGTGAGCTCCAAAATAGGCATTAGGCTGGCACTGAGCTGTCTGTCTCATCCCGGAACTGGATGGGAGCAAATGAGCGTGCTGGGGGATGAGCGGTCCGCGGGGGATTACCCGGCGGAACCGAATCCGTTGGAGCCCCCAAATCACCTCCAGCATCAACCGGGCCAGCCTCATACCCGTAGGTAGAGGGACCGGCATGGGGGACGACTGAAGTGGCTTTCCCTCAGAAGAAAGGAAGCCGTGACCACAACGTTGCCATGGTCATGTTCTCGCAATGAGAACATGAACCATCCGCGAACACTTTCTCAATGTGATTACGGGCCAGACACGTGAGGCAGCGATCGTGGCCGTCAGAGGTGGAGAGGTAATGACCGCACCCACAAACTACACAGAGACGGAAGGGCATCTTTAAAAAGACGTGTCTTTAAAAAGACGTTTACATCAATGTGTTTGCTCTAATAGAGGAAAATATACTTTTTGCTCAGAATATATACACTTTTAGCGCTGTCGAAGCACCCAGGAGTGTACTCTGCACTGATCGTGCAGACGGAGAGAAAGCCGCTGGAATGCGCCATATATCCAACAGCAAACGCTTCTCGTTGAGAGGTGAATAGACCGGAATGGAATTCAGCTTGCTGACACACAACCGCTCGGCTCCAAAGAAAAAATCTGAATTAGTGGATGAATTCCAGCTCCTTTTATACCCGTATGTCCTGGGGAGTGGCATGCAAATTCCACTCGCCAATTCTCATTGGCCTTTTCTCAAAGATCTAAGGTGTTTGGGGCTCCCAAGAGCGACCCCTAGTGTCACTACATCGACACAACGTTGAGTGAGTGACAGATAGGGAACTAAATATTCATTGAAGTGAGAAAAAAAATATTGATGAATATTGTCAATGAGGGGCGGAAACAGATAAATAATAATAAAAAAAAAAAACTATTGGCAACTATCGACAGATAGTTTGGATAGTTCCAAATAGCAACTATTGGCACCAATTAAACAGAAAAAACGATATATATCGTCTACCTCTAGTTCATTGTATTGATTTTTAATCCTGTTTGTTGATTGGTTGGTCTCTATGAAAATAAAAGTAGTGCCATATCTTACAATTTCGCCATCTCGTACAATTTCTGATGAGTTGTCATGAGACTATTTTGGGTAAAATAGTCTATTTCAATTAGACTGTACTATGTTTATAGCTGTTTCTGTAGTATTTAAGGAATTAACTCAATTTGCCATTTTTTTTTTTTTTTTTTTTTTTACGCAGAACATAGAATAAATCTGAAGCAAATATTAGAGAAGAATATGTGTGCTGAGAAAATTATATAGATATATATTTTTAAAAAGCATATAGCGCACGACTTCCCATAAGTCAAAATAGAATCTATGCGTTTCTGCCTTATCATTTGATGGCATAATTATGCTGCTTGCATTTCAAAACAGCCTTTATGTTTTGAAACATGAATGTCTTGAAAATGATGACTTGTAATACTGCTTTAGGTAGGTTGTTCACTAAGTACTTTGTGTTAATAAGCACTGTGTTGCAAAATAAAAACTACAAATGGTCAGAGAGGGAGATCATTAGTTCCTCAATGTTGCCCAGTCTATCAGAGGCTGATATCCAGGACTGGCCACAGAGAACGATCCTGTCGTACTTTTGATGACATATTCATTTGTAGATTCATCCAATGTAAACAGTCCACAGTTTTAATTTGGAGAAGCTTCACTACCACAACAGAAACCAGAAGAAACTTGCCAATGAAAGCACTTAAGAGAGTTTATATGGTGAAACTGCAAGTGTCAGATGTCTGAATGCTCCCAAAATATCACATTTGGGAAATTTGTAAAAAGGCAGAGTTGGAGGAACAGAGTGAATGCTGAGCAGTTATATGTGAATATTCTGAGAAATACACATGAGATAAAGAAGGAAAAAACAAGTTGGCAATACTTTGCATTATTGTGTGTTATGTCAAATATATACTGTATATATATAACTTGATAAAAAAGTATATTATCTTAAACATTACATTATATTAAATTATATTACGTTCCATATTTATTATAATTATATTAAATTAAAATGGTTATTATAATTTTTTTATTATTATTATTATTATTTTTCAGACATAACATGAACTGTGTTGTACCTATTTATAGGTGAATTTTACATAAGTATTAATGAAACGATACACGGCCCTCTGGAATATTGTATTCTGATTGGTCAGTCACGTGTTTAGCAGTCAAATAATTACGTATGATGCCCACATTGTTGTCCCTTGCAACCAGTTTCTAGTTTCATGTCTCTAGTATAATATCACTCCATGCTCACTTTCTTTTCATATAATAAACCCATTTCAGCTCAAATTAAATTGTCATATCCACTATTAACATGAGGGTTTATTTATGAATGACCAGCTGTATATTATCCATTGCACAACAGTGATCAAATGCATAACAGAATCAGAAACAGCCAAATCAATTGTAAATGTCAGTGAGAGGATGGAAACAGTCATGAAAAGCAATGTTGACGATCAGGCAGATGATTTGGAGTTGTCACTTATGTCCTGGGTGAGCGGCTCTAAAGTCTTGGGTGGTTTTCCCACACCAGCCATCATTCAGAGCTCAGCGGGACAAAAGGTCAGACGGGTGGGTGGTAGAGAACCTCATACTGTTACATAAACATGTGTGCCGGTCGGGGGTTTACATTGAGAGATGGAGAGATAGGGGTAGGTTGGATTTGCTGAATTACAACAAATTAAAGAGATTTTGAATAGGTAGTAGAATTCATATGTGAAGTTCCTCATTTCTGATGTGATTTTGGGAACACTTGACATTAATATACCCTATGTTAAGGGTTTACAAAGGGGTTAATTTATGACTGATAAGTCATTTACAAAGGCATTATAAATCATTAATATGCAGTTATAACAACAGTAATAAAAAGGGCAACTTTCAGGCATTTCTTGCCAATTAGTGATCATTTTTATTTAACGTGTTATAAATACTTAATAAATACACTTAAACATACTTAAATGAATCAAAAACACAAAATGTCCTAATTCATAATTTGTCACAATGCAGAAAAAAATGGATTATTATTGTGAAATCTGCTTAGTGTTTATATTCATTTGTGATTCTATGAATTAATTACTGTCACACTGATGTCAGAAGTATGGTTTTACCTAGTCTTATGTAACTAAAGCCCTCTGCACAAACACTTTTCAGCTCTTCATGCTCATTCACAGCATATCTTATAAAATAAAGCCAGATGAACATTGCACATTAAATGCCCACAGGTTATAAATGTGGTAGCTCCTTTAAAAAATAAAAAATAAAAAAAATAATAAAATTTACATTAAGGTACATTTGTATAGTTTACTAATGTTGAATAAGTGTTATTAAGCATTTAAAACACGTAAAATGTCTCACTATTTGGCAAGTTTCACATGGAAGCCATCCTTTTCATTCATGTTGTTATAACCACATATCAATGATTTATAATGCATTTGTAAATGAGTTTTTGGTTAATAATGAACCCCTTTATAAAGCCTTAACAAAGGGAAAATTAATGTAAAGTGTTACTGACATTTTAGGTGGAATTTTAAAAAACTTCAAAGATTGATGCAAAAAAAATGAACATTACTAAATAAGAAATAATAATAATAATAGAAAATATACTTATATAAAATCAATTCTATGAAAGAAATTCTTGATACATCTTCTGCAATTTTACATCTCATGTAAATAAAATCCTAATCTTGTCTTGGATCTTGGATATTTCAATATTCTACTGCAAAAGGAAGACAAAGAACGTTGTTAAGAATAGCAACTTTCTTGCAGCGATGCACAGTGAGCAATATGAATTCCCTTCACTTATCTCTAGAATCCATTACAGTCAAAAGTGGTCATGGGTAATCGATCACTGTTTCATGTGGCTTCAGCTGTTTGTTCACACAGTTCATTCAAGTTTGCATAACTAAATCACATTGACCCACCACTGCTTAACTGATTCACTTAAATGAAATTACATTTCAATGACAGGAGAGAAGGGCAGTGTACTGTAACTCTGTAACTCTGCATATAGCAGCAGTATAGCAGCACCATTGCACCACCCACTGGGAAAATGCCACAGTGACACACAGAAGTACAACTGAATTACAGCAAATATATTTATAATGGAAATCTAGTTAGCAGGTGGACCAGAGGGTTTAAAAGCAGAAATGTAAAGCTTGTGTTGTTGTAAAGCACTTACTGAATAATAATTTTAAAAAAAAGGAATTCTCAAATGAATGCTTCTGTAAAAAAATAAATAAATAAAAATAAAAATAAAATGCTTCTTGTTGCTTTGTATAAAGTGTCTTTTTGGGGACTAATTTTCTAGGTAAATGAACTTCTGGAGAGTTTGTACCTTGTAAGCAGTGCTTTATGGTAAGTAGTTATATAACTGTGGAGAGAGCTGTCTGTTAGCATTGCCATTCATCTCAATGGTTGTTGCTCTGTGCTATGTGACTGAGCACTTTAGATTAGAATTATTTGTAATAGACAGGAGGAAAATAATAATAATAATAATACAAGACAAAGGGCCATTTTATGTCAGAAAACTGTCATTTTACGTCAATTTACATGCTTCATTACACGTTTGGCTGCAGTTTCCCAGTGAAATATCCAGTGGGGGCGCCAAAAGCGAGTGAAATGGTGTCGTAATCAGATGAGGTTTTTAAGGTGAATATTAAATGGAGGTTTTAATGAGTAAAATGTTCCTCCCTAACCTAAAACTTTAACCTAAACCTAACCGATAGTGATCTAAAATCAAATGAGAGGTGAACAAAACAAACATCCTTACCCTAAACCAACACCTAATCCTAACCGATAGTGTCTAAAAAGCAAATGTGACATGACAAATTCGTCTCATGTGTCAGCTTGTGTTCTTGACTGGTCTCGAACCGCGGTCTTCTGAGTCCAAAGTCCAGCACTCTATTGGGTGATCTACTGTAAAAGTGTTTTGATATCATAACAGCAGTGTGTGAGTAATAGTGTGAAAAATAAGTGTTTATAAAGTCATAATCAGCCATTGTACTCATGATTTGTGTGAAAGTGACTACAACGTATGTGCCTTTAGTGTTCATTTCACCTGAAAACTGTGTCAAAACGTCAGTTTGAAAAAATGTGTTACAGTAATGTTCATTCTATGAGATCAGGTTGCATTAAACACAATACAGAATTTGAGATGTGCTGGAAAAATGACAAAAATGACTTAAATCTCCTGTTATTCATGTACACACACTGTTGGACACTGTCAACAGACAGAGTGTGAAGAATAATTTAACAAGACTTTTCTTTCTAAAAAGATCATAGTGCTCGAAGTGAAAGAAACACCCAAAGAGCAAAAAGAAGTACACTGTGAAAATAATAATATTGTGCAATTTCCCATTTGGTATGAGAAAATGAACAGAAAAAAGGGGGTTCAATTGGTTAGTATTTGGTTACTCCCCAGAACCACACTAACATATATAACACAAAAACACACATGCTAGCACTAAATATCTAAACGAACCATTAGACTGTGATATGACATACTTTATGGAATAGTTTGTGGTCGATTTTCTGTCCATCCAAGTCTACTGCCGAACTTTCTTTCTGCTGGCGGCCAAATAACAGCCATTAACAATGCACAAGAGATATGTGTGAAATGTACATTTACAGTGAGACCAAGGAGCACTTCCAAATCATAATTCATGCTTCAGGGAATATTCTGGAAAGCTTCCACAAATTGGGAAATATAATTTATTGGTTGTTCTCTCTCTTTTTCTCATGATATCGCTCATACACACACGGGAGCATTCGTTGAATAAGCAGTGACCCTGTGGTCAGACTCACAGAGGGGATTCAGGATTGAAGAGAGAGAGAGAGAGAGAGAGAGAGAGGCAGTTAAGACTCATTTCATGCTTGCTGTGATGGCAAACACACACAATCAGATGTGATATGAGCCAAATTCATCAGGTTAAACAGCCTCCGAAACTTGACACTCTACTGAAGGACATCCTCTTTATAAATGTCACGTCTGCGGACCTCTGCAACACTGCATATGAATTCATTTTATTTCCATTATGTCCTGCAGGCGCAGAAGCACACACACTTAATGATGTTCACTTTCTGACATCCCTCCTGAAACCAGGAAACAGGATTTCTGATGAACAGGGAGAACTGCTGTTTAGTTTTACGAAATTCCAGCAAAACAATTCCCACAATTCTATTTGCACAAAGCTCTTCTCTCATGACTATCAGTTCCTGAAGGACTTTTTCATATCCTTAATATGGGAAACATATTCATGTATGCTGGATTTGATCACACTCACTGGAGTTTTCTTCTGAAGCAAACCTTCATTCCTAAACAAGTGGTTTGAGGCAGACTGTGCAGCTCAGCTCGCATTAAATGCATTTCAGGTCAGCTAGAGTTGATTAAATGAGAAGAATTTACACTAAATGTATGTAAATAAAAGTGCCTTCCAGGAGCATTAGCACATTTTGTGAGTGAGTTATATTGGTTAGATTCGGGTAGTTTGCGAGATTATTAGTTACAAGTTAGTAAATGCTGTTGCGCGTCATTTTGCACAGTTTGAAATCATATTTTTAATGTTAATGTTTGTCTTGTTTTCTAAACTTCCTTAAAATGAGATAAGATCAGAAATTGAAAAAAGACACTTCTATGATGACTTTATATCCTTTTATTATTACATTTGGTTATATGTTGAATTTCTTAGAGTGTCATTTTATGAGCGGAACAGAGGAACCCCGTTGACTTATCGTACATTTTTCAAAACAACAGCACTGAAAAAAAAAGGATTTGTGGTGAAGTATACAGCAGAATGATTAAGTCCTTTTTACACGTGTGAACTTTTGAATATTAAGTCAATTCTACATTCAAACATGTTCAAATGAATGCTCTAGCTTATACAGTAAGTAAATATTACTCATGATTGTTTGTTATCTTTCATCATGTATTAGTCCTAAAATAGAAAACCTTGTCATTTTTATTTGCTAATTTGAAGTTCATTTTCTACTTCTTTGATCCTTGTAAGAAAACGTTTTAACTGTATTAACTGAAATGTACTTTAATCAATATTATGTCATAAAGTTGATTTTACTTAATCTTATACCATTACAACAAAAATGTGCTAAATAAAAATGAAGATTTTTTTTTTTTTTTTTCTGTGAATCACCGCCTGATCCTTAATGTAATTATTTTCTTTTCACACTTCTGCTTTTGGCATTCAAAACTGTAATTAGAGATGCATAAGTAATACATTGTCTGAAATTCACACAAATGAACTTGAATTCATTGTTAATGTGAAACTTTGACAGGTATGTTTCAGTGGGTTTCTACTGGTCAAATGTCCAGCGAGCAGTAAAAACATCAGAAGATTGAAGTTTTTTGAGGTAGATCTCGTTTCAGTCGGTCATCATCTGTAACTCTAATATAATGCAGTGCTGTGATTCTGCTTAGATCTCAATCTCTTGAGAGATTTTTCTCTTCTGTGTGTTTTGTCTGGATGACAGCATGAGATATTTTTCCTTTCTGTCTTTCTTTTTCTTTTCTCGACTGTCACAGTTCAACTGACAATCCGATCATGACAATAAGGAAGAAGTGTAAAAAATAACTTCTCCAGTCTCTTTGATTCATTAGCAGGTCTATTGACAGAGAACAGTCATTTACACTGGACTGTATGTCTGAAATGTGACCTGCTTTTGTCTGAGAGGAAACGCTGCTGTCTACAGTTCAAACATGTCAGCTTAATGTCAAAGGGTGACTCTAAATACTAATATTATTAAAATATCTCATGAAAATGTACTTGAGAATATGTCAAATATACTCATGAAATCAGATTAGAGTTTAATTAGTGTTAATACTTACACATGCAGTACTTCAATGTCTTAATTTACTGCATGCTACTGAACTGAAAATGTCACTGCTATTACACAGGAAAACAAGATGTGTGCTGTTGTCACAATGGGAAACTGCTGTTTATTGACAATGATTAGAGCAGAATATGAAATATTAAAGTAAAAAAAATCATCTTCCAAAAGTTTTCTGAATTATAATTTAAATGTATTAAAATGTTTTCAAAAAATGTAATTGATTAAATTATTAAAATGTTATATTTATAGTAGGCTATTTAATGGCTTTTCAGCAATATTTAGAGAGCAAAATATTTATGAATTAAAAAAGGGAAAACTGAACAAAAACACAAAAATATCAACTCGTTGTTTTGGCAAACAGTATATGTAATTGCAACATATAAAACACAAGTGAATACCTCGTTTAAAAACAGGTTTAATTAAAAATACTATTTTTAATCAGTATTTTTGTCATGTTTTGAAGTACAATTATTGAAACATCTTTAAAGGGTTAGTTCACTCAAAAATGAAAATTCTCCCATCATTTACTCACCCCCATGCCATCCCAGATGTGTATGATTTTCTTTCTTCTGCAGAACACAAATGAAGATTTTCAGAAGAATATTTCAGCTCTGTAGGTCCATACAATGCAAGTAAATAGTGACCAGAATTTTGAAGCTCCAAAAAGCACATTAAAGTAGCATAAAAGTTATCCAAAAAAGTAATCGACTCCAGTGTTTTAATCTATGTCTTCAGAAGTGATATGATAGGTGTGGGTGAGAAACAGAACAATATTTAAGTCATTTTGTAATACTATACTATATAATAAAATGTCCAACTAATCAATAAAATCTAAATATCACTTAAATTATAATTCAATGATGAAAATAATCGACTCTGAGTTTAATTATGATTACTTGGATAATGTGTATGAAAACGTGTTTCTATGGGGGAAAAAAATACATTTAAAAGACATTTGACAATAATGTATCCTCCCTGCCCAGTAGGTGGCGATATGCACGAAGAATGTGAATCACCAAAAACAAAAGAAGAATAATGTGAAAGTGAAAGTGGAGATTTATAGTAAAAAAGGACTTCAATTTTGATCTGTTTCTCACCCATACCTATCGTATTACTTCTGAACACATGGATTAAACAACTGGAGTTGTATGGATTACTTTTATGCTGCCTTTATGTGGATTTTAAAGCTTCAAAGTTCTGGTCACCATTCACTTACACTGAATGGACCTACAGAGCTGAAATATTCTTCTAAAAATCTTCATTTGTGTTCTGCAGAAGAAAGAAAGTCATACACATCTGGGATGGCATGAGGGTGAGTAAATGATGAGAGAATTTTCATTTTTGGG
Source organism: Myxocyprinus asiaticus (assembly GCF_019703515.2). Taxonomy (NCBI): domain Eukaryota; kingdom Metazoa; phylum Chordata; class Actinopteri; order Cypriniformes; family Catostomidae; genus Myxocyprinus; species Myxocyprinus asiaticus. The sequence goes on along the minus strand of NC_059348.1, from coordinate 700,960 downwards.
GTGAAATATCCCTTTTAAAACAAGATACATTTACTGGATAAGTAAACTTAAGATAGTAAGACTTGTTTGCAAGTGTATTTTGACAATGTTTTGATATTTTTGTATTTTTTTTTTTTTTTTTTTTGTATTTTGTTGAAAGGCTTCAACTGAATGAAAATCCTGTTTCCAGGTTCATAAACAATGTAAGACAAATTACTTTTATATTATCTTTATAGCTTGCGCAGCATATCCACAGTATACTAAATAGACTGCATAAAGTGTATACTTCTATAGCCCCATTTAAACATTTGTATTTAATTGTATAAAACTGCAACAAGAAAACATGTAAAAACCTGCCCCAACCTGATATGCATCTTCATTATATAGTTGACTCTTCTCTTAATGTACAGTATGTATGCCTGTGTAGTTGTATTGGGTTCACTTGTTTACTTCTCATTTATTCCAAAAATATGATGAAACTGGAATTTCTAATTGGAGGAGAGAATACACACACACACACACACACACAAACTAATTTGCAACAGTTTTGAACTATATTTGAAACCACACAGTGATCACATGTTTGGGCAAATTAACTTTTGACTCAAAAGCTCATACTTTCATATAGGCCTTCCCCGTGTGACAACTAGCCCCAGTCATCCCTACATTCCTCTATAGTTATCCATTATGAGATAAGTTGTACTATTATGTGCTCAGATGTTTATGAACTGTATCTTAATATATATACAGTACAGTATATAGTGTTATATAATACTATATTTATTTACAGCTGCAAGCTAGACCTATGCATTAAACATGAAACATCTCTTGTGATTTAAAGTAAAGTATGATTATGAAATGTAGGCTATTTTTAGGAATGATGTGCCATTTAATGCAGCCAGGGAACAGAGCTGACCACCCATAAACCTCACAGCATAAAATCTTCATGTCTAGAGAGCTTTCCTCTGATCCGGTATCCCAGCGTGCTCTGGCCCGTGTTCACACCCCAGACTATTAATTCAGAGCTCCAGGGGAGATGTGCTGCGGACCACCAAAGACTCTCCCGCCCCATATCTCATGCCGCAGTATGAGGGTATGAAACAGTGGCTGTCAACATGAAAGCAGTATTAGTGTGTGTGGGAGCCACAGATTCATATCTGTCATGCTATCAAAGTTAGTTACAAGAAACTTCATTTCAATCTCCTCTCATAGAATCCTGTTAATAATACATTTCTGCACAATTACTTTCACGTGGCTTGTTGAACGTATCGCATCAGTTTCATGGTGAAATGAACACTAGAGGCGCTACAACAACGATTCACAAATCACGAGTTAAACATCAGATTATCAGTTCATAACCACTTTTTGTTCTGTTCCTCACACAATGCTATCTTATGACATCTAAACACTTTTATTATAGCGCATTAATCATTTTAATGTTTGCATTACATAATCAACTACATTTACAAGCTTGTTCGAGTGAGATCAACTTGAGCTCGACTGATAGAGTGATGCACTTGTGATGTAAAGGAGCGGGGTACGAGTCCTGAACAGAACATGAGTCCACATGTGAACCCAAAGTGTCATAGAAGCTCCACAAAATGACGTGCTTGAGTTTTTCATCTCACATTAGCCTTTTCTGACACTATCGGTTAGGTTTAAGGTTTAGGGTAGGGAAGTCGGATTTAAAACTCAGTGGAGCATTAACCTTAAAAACCTCATCTGTTTTCATGTCGCACATGCACATACATTTTATATTGCACCATACTGTATAAATGTATACTGTATTGTACTATAATGTATTATACTGTACCATACATTTGATAAACATCATGTGAATAAGTCTTTTAGATGCTCTGTGCATCTCGTTGAAAATTAAATAATGTAGCTTAAATGTAGAAAGCTACTTTTGGTCTATTGCTTGTTGTGTAACTTGCAACTAGGGATGGACAGATCGATCCTAAAGTATCGATAATTCCGATACTGATCCTCACACAAAAATATTGATTCTATTTTTTTTTTTTTTTTACTAGGGATATTATTATTTGGTTACCATGAACATGAACAATAATCATAATCTTCAAAGAGAAATAAAAAGGATTAGGCTATATCAGCAAATACTTGTGCAGGATGGGAACTATTTCTTCTTCCGCTCATTTTAACATGCATGCTGAATGACACAAGCAGATGAGCGCTTGCGCCATCACAAGACTCGTTCAAACAAGAGGGATTGGTGCCTTGTAGAGGTAATGATAGAAAATCAGAGAAACAGATTCTGGACAGTAGTGTAGTCTAGGGCATACGCACGCATATGCCGTATGCCCAGCTATCTTTCTTAGGATTTTGCGTATGTCCACCTGAAATAAGTGATGATACGTATGGCTGCCAGAACAACGAGTCTTTTGACCCAGAACTTTTTCAATCTGCTAACGCAATGCCGCAACACCCTTGAGTGAATTGTGTATATATACTGTGTAAATATATATATATATATATATATATATATATATATATATATATATATATATATATTTTATTAATTTATTTATTTATTTATTTTGTAAGTGTACAGAGATTCTCTCTAAGCGTGCACAGAGCTGCGGGAGCGTAACTGATGACACTAGCAAGACAGACAGTCCGACTAAGTTGATACACCAGTCAGAATGTTCATTTCAGACGCGATTGGATATTTGCTAACCAATCATATTTTCCGTTTCAGTCACATTTCCTGTGTCTAATGCTGATGAACAAACATCCCTGGAGTAACCATAATTTGCACTGTTAATTTATTTCCCTGCTAAACGTAAATATATACAGTATACGTTTGTGGTGCCTTTTTCCTGTGATATCAAATAATTAAAATGTATATTTCTAAATAGAAAAACAATTTCACTATACGCAGAAAAGCATATAATAGTACACAAATAAAACAAATAACCAATCATTTTTATGTAGGCTATACAGTATATGGTAATACAAGATAACGTATTAATGTGAACATTACTACACTCATATTAGCCACAATGCTTAACAGTTAATTGTGTATTATGAATTTGTTTATTAGTTAGAGTAATAATAAATTATTAACAATTTTCATAGTAGCCTAATAAAAGGAACAATAATGACACCTATTAATTTAAATAAATATTTAACATCAAGTTACCATACCATTGTTCTTAGTAGTGTAATGTACACCATGCCAGCAAGAAACTTACCCTGATATACATTTTGTTAGTTTATTTGGGACAATAATTGCAACAGTCCCAATTTTAATGGAAAAAATATTTATACATATTTTACATACGTACTGTATATAAATGTAAATTAATTTTAGAGATCGGGTGCATGTTTTTTATTTTAATTTTTTTTATGGGGGGTCTTTCATAAATTCACGGAATGCCCACCTCTTCAGACACTACTACACCACTGCTTCTGGAGTAAACTTGCTACTTTCTCTGAAGTGTAGCGTTTAGCCTACCTTTACTCATTTTTCTGTTAAGTAGTTGGTAGCTAAGCTAGCTATATATTTTCGAGTTGCTTGCCCAACACTGGTTATTCTGCTTCAGTATCTTTAAATGTAAATTCTGTGTCCTGTTCAGTCTGCTGCCTCAGTTACAATTCAGGAATTAAATTGGAATTTAAAAGGCATTCTCAGTTTACTTCTGAATGGCACATGCTGCACAACCCTGGTGTGACGTTTTCTTTTGAACAGGTGAGGTTGCTGTCCCACAAGTTCAGTTGAAACCTTGTCATTCACAATTTAATATGCTTTTGACATATTTAAAATATAGACAATTTAACCTTTGACTTTTGACCTATCGACTACATGTGCCAATGAATTTCCTTGTTGGTGATTGTGTCTTTCACACTTTGGCGCCCTCTCCTGGAAGAGCTCAAGTCATCCAGATGTTATCAACCTTTTACATTGTAGATCAGATCGTGCTTATCTCATCTCCACTTCAAAATTACTTTATTAGTTTCCATTTTGACTGATAGGTACACTAAATGAAAAACAGCTCTTTTCAAGTGGCAGGCCGTGCTTTTAAAGTCTAGGCCTTCAGTGTGATTCATGCCATTAAGAAAACACAGTTTCACAATGAATAAGCCTTTGGGCATCATACATTATGTCACAGCTAACTAGTAATACCAATTGACATTTTAAAAACACGTCCACACACGAAAGCCAGAACTTGAAACGACACTTAATGCTCAAGCAAACCTAATTTTAACTGCAGCATGACTGTTTTGTGAAATGAATGTCAAAAATCTAAATTTTTCATATGAATCTACCAAGGAGGTCTATAATACCTCAAAAATCTATCTAATAATATTTGCGACTTAAATGTTGCTTGCAATAAATTTCGTTTCTTCAGGGTACACATTTATGCTGCATTCCATTCAAGTTGGATGTGGGATATTCCTACTTGATATCCTCTGACCATAAATGCATTCCATTCCCCGATATTCAGAACTGCAACGCTCCCGTTAGCTTAGCAGGGGTTTGACTCTCATTAGAGATGTCTCCTAGCAACCCAACTGATAAACAAGCAGTGCTAGCATTTGTGCTTCAGGTGTACGATTATCAAAAGAGATTACAATGTTTTATACACCTGTTTCTGCAAGTGTTTGTTAAACAAGCTTTAATATCATGTAATGTGGAAACAAACTCATTTATCGATATTACTTTATAAAGTGAATGTTTATCACTTACTTTATATATCTCCCTGAGTGTGGACATGTTTGTGTGACATCATGCCCCTGCATCTCTGTGAAATCGGAGTTGAGAATTTCTGCACGAGCCTACAAGTTGTAATTCTGACTTCAAGATGCATTCCATTGCACTTTTCTTAGTAGGAAGTTGTAAAATCCGACTTTCCGAGTTGAATGGAATGCAGCACTACTTTTCAAACCTTGATCTGACTCTGAATGCTCGAGCAGCCTAATTTACACTTCGAAAACTCCTGATGTTGCTATAACAATGCAAAAAGCACTTACCAATTTACATGAAGTGAAAATCAGCCCTCCTGTCCTGTTTAATAAATTAAGCAATCACACGGTCATGCAGAACATCTCAGGTTAGTAAATCCATAAGGATCTCTTTCTCAGTGGTAATGTGGCAGTGATGACAGCTGACTTGTCAGCAAGATCTCGTGCTCTTTACTTACAAATTACATCACTTAAAGCGTGATTGTGTCACTCAAGGCCAGCTAGAAGGCCTGGACATATCTTAAAGATCACACCCACAAGAACAAATAAATCAATCTGATTGGCTGATGAATCTGACAATCTGACTTTAGTTGCTCATTCATTTGCACTGTTGAGGGATTCTGTGGAAATTATGAAGGCCTGACAGGGTGGAGCTCAGACTCACACGCTGCTTTGGTCATTCGATTTGTGAAACAGTTGTCACACTGTAAGCATCAAGGAATACATTCTGACTGGATAAACTTTTAGTTTTTTTCTATTTGTTTGTAGATTAATTAAGAGTGCAAAGCAATTAAAAATACATAGGCAAAAAGGTGATTGAGAATGAAAGGATGAAAAATATTTATTTATTTGGCATGTTAGGCCAGCAGAGAAGGCTTTGCTGGCACTGAGAAATCGCTTGAACAGTTGTATAAATTGTGACACATTCATGTGAATTTCAAAGCTAATGTAACGTATACTCAGACTCGAGGATGATGTTTGAACCCAAGCAGGTATTTGACACACAAACAAAGACAGCAGGTAAGTGATGACGTGACAGAACTGGGTTGCGGTGGTGATAGTTTACGTGATGAAGACTAATGCTGATAGAGATGGTGACTTTCCTTGAGGTGGAGGGTTTGCAACAACGAAGCTTGCATTGAGGAGATGGACACTGGGGTCGCTGGAGAGGAAACGTTTGGAGTAGAAGAGTCGCTGCAGAAAAGAGGAATCATGATGGCCTTTAACGTTGGAGATACAGGTGAGTGAGTCTGTACACGAAGTTGAGACCAGACACAGAATGAAAGGGGAGTGAGGTTTATATAGAGGGATTGATTGTTGCAAAGATTGGAGGCAGGTGTGGGTGATCAGTACTCAGGAGAGTGAGAGGGTTGAGTGAAATTGGTAGGTGGATCAGAAGGATCCGTGACAGCTAACCCAATTTCAGGTGTTTATTTATTTATTTATTTATTTATTAATAAAAATTATAAAAGGAAAATATAATAAAGTTAAATTGTAAAAAGTAACAGTTTTGACAACATTTCCATTGAGAATTGAGAGCAAAATTACTCAAAATTAAATGAACAAATAAATATTTAATTATTAAAAAATCATTTAAAATCTATAAAATCATGCAAAAAAATTCTAAATGCTCAAATGAAAATGGACGCAAATTAGTGCTAAAGTGAAATACAAGGGATATTTATTTAGTGATTTAATGATTGATGTAATGATTTTATAGCTTTTTATGATTTCATTATGTATGTAATGATTCCTACACCTCTCTCTATCCACACAAAACCATCTGTCACTCAAACAGAGGAGTGATGAACATCAACGACAGGCGAAAAGCTAAAAATAACCACAAATACGAACTGAACGCTCAAGTTGGGTAACATTTCGACAGGCTACTGGAACAAAACCTGGAACACTGGGAGAAACTGGGATGTGGGAATGTGACAGTGAATTGGTCTTCAGTACACTGTGTAACTCACAGGATTTGTGCGGGTCATTGTTGCTCACTCATATCAGCACACTGCAACTTCCTGCTCTACCACAGGGCCACTGTTAGCCCACACACAGTCTAATGAACAGATCAGTGACAAATATTTAAAACACAAACCACTTATAAATATAGTTGTGCATACTTTAAGAATGAATGTTCTTGTGTAACTGTTTTGAACTTGCATTCAGGATAGCCTTTTTTTTTTTACCTGACCTATCCACAGTTTTCTTGAGCAACCACTGGGTAGCGCCATGATGATTGTGATTGCCACTGGACTGCTTTCTGTTTCCGGTTAAAGAAGCAATGTAAAAACTACTGTATCGAGCGATCCAGATGGAGCACAACAAGTGTTAGTTGGCGTAAGAATGAGTTCAGGCTCAACTTTTGCAGTTAATGGCTGTCAAAACAACTCAAAGTTGTTAATGATAACAACTTAACTAACCTCTTCAGGCAATCACTTCATGTCATCTACACAATCGTGCGAGGCACTGTCAAGAATACACAACTCTGAAGTGTCGGTACTATAGAGCCACAGGTTTTTTTTATTTGGCCATTTTTCCAAATTTGATACACTAAACATCAAATTACCTGCTAAAAACATAGAGTATGTGAAAACACTGGAGACCGGAAAATAAAAACAGGCTACCGTTATGAATTGTGGAACACTATGGTGGAAAAAACACATAGATAACAAACATGCTGGCACAGCAAAAGCCATTGTAACATAATCTTTCAGAATTATTCTCAAATTGCTCTATAATCTCACAGAAAAATCCAGAGTGCACTGGATAAAATGTCATATAAATATTTATTACACAGCTCTCTGGAATACTCTATTCTGATTAGTCAATGGCACCATCTAGCAGTCTGATATTTCTCAGTAACTACTGCACATCCACATATCAGACCGCTAATCTGGGTTTTGTGAGATATCGTACCTACTTCTTGGATCACTATGTGATCTCTACAAGTAAAATAATACAATAATTTCAACTCAAATCAATGTTTCATGAGCATTTATTTATTTATTTGGCAAGTAGTCTTTTAATAAGCTGAATAATGAGGAGTCAGACAGTCATTTTCACAAAATAAACACCAACAGAACTCCGACGCAAAACAGGTAGATTTCCTCCTAATAAAAATAATAAGTAAAGATTTATCAATGTATCGGCTAAACATCGGTATCGGCCGATAAAAGAATTATCTGCACTCCATTGAACATCAGCCGATTGTATTGACTGTCAGAGAATAAAGATATTATTTAAATATTTTTTTTATAAGCTGTGTAATTAATTATCAGCGATTTGAAACAAGGTAGCATATAAAAGCAGTTAATAACCACAACTATAAAGACAAAGGAATGTCCTTTTGCTTTTATACAAATTTGTCTGAATATGATTTTTATACTTTATGAAATTAGTGTCCTCTAAAAATGTATTAATATACAGTGACCCCAAAACGAATTCAGACTCTTAGGTCTGAATGTCAGTGCATTAGATAGCATAAAAAAGTTTAATCTGAGAAAAAATGATGCTAGAGCTTTTCTCAGAATTAACTTCACTTTTCTGAACCATTTTACATGATTGTAATGGATTTATGAAGCACAATTAACAATGTATGAATTGTATACAGGGCCGCATTAACACATGGGCATACCTGGGCTGAAGCCCTGGGGCCCCTGGCTGCAGGGGGGCTCCCAAATCCACGGGGCATCACGCTATTCTCCCCCGTCAATGTTTGCGGGAGCAAGCGCATGTAAATGTATGCAGCGGGAGTCGCAAATGTAAACATGGAGATGGAGCACAACAGAGATAGCAGTCCGTGTAGTGCATGGTCAGTAAAAATGTTCCACGGGCCCCACAGTACCTTAATGTGGCCTTGATTGTATAAATACTGTACCAAAACCGAAATAATATCAAATAAAGTGGCATTTATTAAAAAGAGGACAAGCACACATTTTAAGCAGTGATAAAGCAAGAGATATACTGTTCAAAATGAAGACAAAACATTTATGTCCATCGTTGAAATAAAAGTATTTTTTAGTTTCACCATAGTACTGTTTCAGCTGACATTAATCCTCACTTTCAGTGTTCTGCAGTAGAGCGTTATAATGCCACTTCTTAATCATTCATTCACACTGACCACAGACAGATGGTACACGAGGGAAACCTTTCTTATTTAAGACTTGCCAAAATCCCTTTAGGTGAGGCATTAAAAGACAAGCCTGAAATATGCCATCAGAAATATATATATATAATAAACAACAGTTAAACAGTTAATGAACAACTGAAGCTAAAAAGATAGGGGGAAAATGATCAAGAAATACATTTTGTCACAGTAAATCAGCAGCCTGAGCTACACATAAATGTCACTGTCAGACAGCGTGTCTTTTGTGAAAGAATAGGCCATAAAGTTTCACTCTTCCTGTTTTCCTTGTCTAAATAAAGGTTGGAAATGGCCAGAGCAAAAATAACAGCAAAAAAAAAAATTATCAGAGCTCTAGCTACTTACAGTGTGGCAGAGGATTGAATATCCCACACATCACCATATGGGTGAAATGCAGGCCAGGTCCACACAGAATGTTGAAATACTTTTGGGAAGTTGACATGTCCTGTGATGTGACATGTTATACTCCACCTAAAAGTGTTTCAAACAGCACTTTGCTCATTCTTTTATATGTATTATGTATGTAGCTTTTATGACCACATATTAGATGAGATTATACAACATAAATGGAAGCTTCAAGGACATTGAGTTTTTAAAATCGTTTTAATTAAATACTAGCCTATACCCAGTATTTGAAATGAAATTTGGAGTCTTTTTCTAAAAGGATGCAACTTTAGGAATTATTAATTGTATTTTTTTACTTTTAGCATTGTTTTTTTTTTTCCTGCTGTCCTCAACCCTGTCAGAACAGACATATATTTGGGTTACAGGGTTGAGTTGAGAGTCGCTGTTTAATATAAGTGTTTATAAAATTACAATGATTTGAATATAAAAAGACATGCAGCTTCAACATTACTGATTCTGCTCATATGAACGTACTGTAATACGTGTGAACTTCGATGTGTGCGTTTCTCCAACATCTCCCGCTGTTCCCATAAATTCTGCGAGCCTACATTTAAATGTCATATTAAATGAATCAATGAGTTCTGCTGTAAATATAACAACCTATCTGACCACACACACATGCTGACCCTGGTTTACAGCAGTCTTGTCGTTCATGTCGCCTACAACAGCATGGCTGTCCATGCTTGTCTGTGCCGCTTCGTGGGAACATTTTGCTGCACAATAGTGGCGGAGCAGTTGCGCTCTGGGTGTCACAGCTGCTGTTTGTGTTGGCTGAGGTGGCAGATTGAACACAGTCATGAGATCTCCAGCGGCGGTGACTCTGCACATCCATCTCGACACACAACGCTGGAGTACTGCCACACACAAACACACACACACATGCAAACACACACACACACACACACAAAACTACCAAAAAGTACTATGGGACTGGGACTGTTTTTTATGGAAATGTACATGGTAATACAGTACTACGTTGTTGTTGGGCCTCATGTATTCAGATAGAAGACAAAGGCAGGCCTAACACAGTCGTAAAACCTAACTCAGCCCCCCACATACCAAGTTGTAAATCTTACTGATAAAAATCGCACCAAAATCAAATAAAGAGAGTCCAAAACAGACTACAAATCCCATGAAGCCTTGCTCACTAAAGGATCGAACTCTCAACTCCTATTGGATGAGGCACACAACAGAACGCACCTCAACCATGACATCATCAGGAGTAGAAATACCTCTGAAATCCGGGATTTGCTTTCAGCAACTTTGCTTGCAGTGGCTAGATGCAGCTCATCGCTGCTCTCAGGTGCAACCTCGTGGCACAAGGAAGTAACGTCCGACTTGAAACTGTGGCCATACAATCTCTACTCTGTGTTCAACCGAACACTCTAATGGATCCGAAGGAGACCGCCGAGCAATCCGCTTCTTCATCCGTTTGCCTGCAGAACTGAAGAGATTAAAGATTTCTCTTCCATCTTCAATCAAGTCGACATTTCTGATTTCTCCGCCAACCCGCCGAGAATCAGTAGCCGTACACCCGCCGACAGAGCGAGGAAACGGCCTCCCGTCATCACCCGAGCCTCGAGGAACCGAGTCTGAGTTAAAGGACGGATGAACACACATTCTGCATCCTCATGCGATTCAAGTAAGAGGTTTACGTCTGGGCAGAGATAGAATATTATAGTGTGTTATTCTTGTGTTTCAAGGTTTTTGCTTGTACAGTTTATGGACCGCCATGTCCGCTCATTATTAATACTCAGGGTATTAATTATCACGAATTTGATTTGCTGTATTGTGGTCCAACCAAATTGGACTGTTGTGCATTTTCGCCATCGTGGGTGAGACAGACAAACTGAGTTTATCCATTAAAGAATCAAAGAACGCGGGATTGTTTACGAGCCTTCCACCGCGTCTCTGAGTGATAAACTAACAGCTGCTTTCTCTCCCACGATCTCGAAATCGGCTTTGGGGCCGTCACTTAATTCTCTCTCTCTCTCTCTCTCGTACTAACCACACACACACACGCGTGACCCCTCACAAACATTCTGGCACACATTTTTGGCTTGTAGATAGCTTCGTGCTAAAGCTCAGCTTTGTCCCTAAGCTATCGTACAAGCGGATATACGCGGTAACTGGTACACGCCATTGACTGGTTTCTCTCCGCCCACATTCGCGGCCATATTCCCTGGCCGGATGTCCGCCATTTTGTGCGCGTCCCTCCTTACACACATACACACACACTCGCTCTCACACACACACACACCCTCATGTGTTATAGGATTATTTTGATTTCCATATCTAATCATATCACTGTTTAGTTTGTAGTTGTAAGTCGGAAGTTTATTGACTGCATTGTATTAATTATTAATTGATATTACTGCATAAAAAAACTTTGTTTATATTACAAAGAGAAGTGTTTTGGTTTGTTTTGCATACGCCTGTGTCATGCTGACGGGATGTCAGTGCTCGGATTCAAACCTTCATTCATTGTTTTTTTCCCGAAAATCGATATTCTTCGGATGTCGATTTTCCTAAGAAAACAATCTAATATTGAGACTGTTATACTATCTGGTTATAAGTCCCTGATTCCAGGGTGGTGCCCCGTCAATGTTAAGCCTTATTAATATTCTATTGACTTTTGATAATTGATAATTATCTTTGATGATTGTTGAATTTGAAAGATCAATAAGCTAGTGTTAATTTTAATTAATGTTTCATCAATATTAACCATTAATGATTATCTTTGATAATTGTTGATTTAAAGGATTAAAAAAGCTAACATTGATTCTCATCAATGTTCTATTGATTTTAATAATTAATAATTATCTTAGATAATTATTAATTATTGCTAATTACCAAACCCGCTCCTAAACGTAGCGCACTACATTTACTGGAGCCCCATATGAGGTTTTAATGAGTTAGATTCAATTAATTAATTTAAATATTAATTAATAACTAAAGAAATAATTATTAATTATTTCTGATAGTAACACTGATCTAAACAACCAGTAAAGCCCTATATTGTTATTGTTGTTGTTTTAACGTACCTTAATGCTACTATGTTTTTCTGGACACAAATATATCAATTAAATATCCAAAATGCGTATAAAATCATATGAATCAACATGTTTTTTTGTTTTTTTTTGTGCCCTTGACCCTTCTCCACACAAATATCCTTTAAGTTTTGAGAGAAGAAATAGAAATAAATACAAAATATTTTGTCAGAGCATTGCTTTCAAACGAAATGAACTTTAGAATCAGATAATATCACATTATATCAGTCTTTTTCTGTTAAACCAATGGAATAAAACATTGAGCATAAAGCATTTCAAGACTTTAGACATTTTAGCTCCATTTTCATGTATTTTCACACTTACTGTACATTAATTTTATATTAATTGCGTATGCATTTTAATTGCGTATGCATTTTTGAATATGGAAATGTTACTTCTCTTGGCACTTTTAATCATGATCAGACTGATCTCATAGTGAAATCAAAAACAGCAGGTTGACTTTTCTTTAGCAAAACCGATCTGTGCATACTGAAATATGAAATTCTGCACCCAGAGGCCAAAGCGGTAAGTGTTGTTGGGTGAAATGACCAGAGAGGGGTGCCAAAAGTGAGTTGTGAAGCAAGTTGTTTTCAGCTGTACAGATAGTAATTCAGTGAAGAGGAATGCATATTTTGTAAACTGAAACCCCCAAACCCAAAACTTAACCTAACCATCGGTGGAGTAAAAATGTTATGTTGGTGGGAAAAATGCAACCACCGATTTACAGTAGGTAGTACCTTAAACTTACTTCAACTTAAAATCGCAAAAAGCTAATTGTTTATTTTCAAAAGATTTGTTTAGTAATTACAAAGTAATAGTTTAGCAATGATTTTCAATCATTTAAAGAAATACAATATGAATATAATGGGGATCAAGCTTTACTGTACCACTTTACCCATATTCACTCTTAATGAACTCTTTCTCTTTTTAAAAAAAAAAAAAAAAAGGATGCTGGAGCCTATTATAGCTACCTCTGAACACCATTATAATTCCAATTAATTATGCAGCAATTCTACTAATAAACACGATTTCTAAAGAATGAAGTTGAAATGATGTGGACTGATATACCATCGATTAACAACTAACGGTAGGTATGATTTAAAAGTTTTATAAGTTATCCTTAAAACATGAATTTGCCTATGAAAAATGTAAAGGGATTTTTACTTCCGGAACCCGACATGCACTCTCTTCATGAAACACTGTGTAACAAGTGAATCTATTTGTACAAATATTGTCCCATTGAAATGAATGCAACAATTTATGTAGCTACAAACAGTTTTACATACAATTCACACAGAAATTGTTTGAATTCTAGTGAGAACATTTTCATGTGAACACACTACAGGTGTTGAACTTAAAGAGACACCTATTATGGTTTTTCAAATATTACCTTTCATGTAGTGTGTTATATAGCTGTTTTTGAATGTAAAAAAAGTCTGCAAAGTTTCAAAAATCAAAGTGCACGACAAATGGAATTATTGACTCCCAAAAGAAAGGACCGATTCTGAACACCTGAAACGAGTCGTTAGTAATTCCAGACTTAATTCCTGTACTAACTTATGTAATTTTATAACAAAAAAACCTGCCTTTGGTCTTCATTGGCTGCTCGTGAACAGCTTTGACCCACCCTCAAACACTACACTAAGCGGTAGACCAGTCACAACAGACTGGGACATCTGACCAATCAGAGCAGAGTAGGCTCTCTGAAAGGAGGAGTTTAGAATGAATCCTTTAGAACGGATCATTAAAGGAGTCGTTTTTGACACTGGGGGAAAAAAAGGGTAATGCTGCTATTTAAATTATGAGCAAATGAAAGTGCTTTTTGACCTTGGATGCATATAAATCTATTGTATGAGACCTTTAATACAAAATTAGGCATGTTTAAAAACCATAATAGGTGCTCTTTAATGAATGTCATCACTGGGAAATACAACAGTAGTAGGACGCATTTATTGCAGGTTTTTTAATGGATTGTTTTGTGTGTTGTAAAGTATCTCATTACAGTTTTACAGAGGGAGAAACTACTCCAAATGATTCAGTGATTCAGATTGAATAGTGAACCATTTTGCACACCTGCTTGACCAATTAATTGAAAAGAATGGACTCAAAAGAGTGACACAAAAACAAACACTCTCTCTCACACACAGAACTCATTTGACCCCCTTTTGCATCCATGAAACTTCAACACACATTCCCTGATGGATTGACTCTGGTCTCCACACTGCTGAGAGCCAGACTCTCTGACAGAACCCCACCCCGGGCATGGTGAGCGCAGCGGACCCCTGGTGCCGTATAAACACCATCAGAAACACCAGGCTGGCCCTCACAGCAAAGACAGCATGGTTCTGGTTCTGCTTCCACATTTGATCTGACCTCTGAAGAACAGCAGGCCCAGCAAGAACCCAGAGCTCCCCGGTACAACCGTACGTCAATGCCTATTTGGATTATATACTGTAAGTCACTTTTGACAGACTGCACAAAGTGCTGCCAATATAAAGAGAGGCTGAATGATTGGTCTTCAAGTGAAGTATTCTGTATGGTTGTGCAAGGCTCTAATGTGGTGGACTCTGCTCAGAAGATACTGGGGATCCTGTTACAAGAGGCAAGTCATTGTAAAACACATTTCAGTTCCCACAGCATAAAATCTTTGAATTTGGGTCTATCTTATCCTCTGTGACAGACTGTGTGTCGGTATTATGTTGGTGTGACCTTTTATCAGGGTAAATAGGGCACCAAACTGACTAGATATGATCAGGTTTTCCATCCATACCTTCCACATCATAATCAAATCTCTGTAAAACCTGAAAGGAAGGCTGAAAACAGAATGTAAACTAGAATGTCGTTTTTATTTTATTCATTTCATATAATGAAGTTTTATCTAAAATTATTGTTGTTAAATTAAAAAGCACTTACCTAAGCTGTGATGCTTAAAATACACAACCTAAAGTGATTTATAGTGTAGGCCTAAAAGTCCCAGCATACTCACGATGAAGTGCTTATTAGTTTATATTCGTTTTATTTAGAAAAGGCTGAGCAATGCTATACTGTTTGCAAATATTCAGACACCAGCCACACCGCTGGGGGAGGCATTTATAGGATCATTTAAATATGAGGATGCTCATGTAGAAAAACATCAACAAACATGACACTTAAATGTGTTATCAATAAGTTCATGCCTCATTCTTTGAGTAGAATTCGTACAAGATCAGTAAAAGATCATCTACTCGATGATGATTTAAAGTAATATATATGCAGTATATAATGTGTAATTTGTCATGTTTACATTCTGAATTCATGGAGCTAATGTGCTAACATGCTACATACAAGGACATAATATGCGGTGATTACACTTTTATTGTAATCTATGATGACACTGATACTACTGCAGAGATGGGTGTATAAAAGAGTGTCAATGGGTAGAATATACACAAAAGAATGATGATAGGCATCTTTCTTTGGGTAGAAGGCACATGAGTAGATTTGATTCCTTTTGTAGACTAATTATATAAAAAAAATCACATGACATGTTCTTGGAAAATGATGTAGGTAAGTTTGCAACAGCTCGCTAATAACTCCACACACCTGTGTATTCATAGCTGTTGGCCTCAAAGTAGGTGGAGCTTCAAGTCACACCCACCAATGATGTGGACCAATGGCAGTAAGCTGTTTAGCAGCCGGTCAGAATTTTTCCTGAAAGTTTGCCCTGGTGAGCTGTTATGAACTACCGAAACAAACATAAAAACACCTTCTTTTTGGACATATTTTGTTCTAAATGACGTCACACCCATGTGTTCTTCAATTTCGTTGGATGTGTGCTTGTACAGGGACCTTATCAATAGTTATAGTATTAAAGATTTATAAATAATATGGAATAAAGTTCTTATAATAAGGACTGTCTGTAGTCTTTTTGTCCCAATATGAAGTTAAATTTCTGTCCTGTCTGTAGTTTAAAAAACAAAAAGAGTTATGCATTTGCAGATTCTAGTCTTTATTGGCATGAGGAAAGATTTTAGGTTCTGTAAGCAGTTAAGGAGCATTCCCATTCTTATCTGCGTATTTGCTGTATTTTGCATCATGATGCATTATAAAACTTTGGGTGCGTTCCAATCAGAATTGATAATTCCTATGCCCTATTCCCTTTGAAGACTTTTCCTCACTTCCTGTTCTGGTTGCTGACGGCACGCTGCACAAGTCTGTATTTGTAGCTTGCTAGCCTGCTGAGCATTGCTTAATCTTATACATTCGTCATTTTATCCTTTGCCATTTTACCTTGTGCATTGTTTTTTCTGCTTTTCTACTGTTTCAACTGTGTGTATTTTACCACATGCACCCATTTTCTCTCTTTATTCTTTTACTTTTTTCCACTTGTCTACATCTCGCGTTTCGATTGCGTGCATTCATTTTCTCCTCTGTGTTTTTCATGGATTATTGCATTAATCTCAAACCTCTACTGATCAGGAACCACATCAAACCACATCGATCTCAAACCCTCTCTGCTCAAGAACAACCATAACAACAACAACAAAAATTTGCGGTAAGTCATGGCATCCACTCATGTTATTTCTTCCTGCATTGCATGCCACATGTTTAATTTAGCTTCTTCCGCCAGCAGTGAGGGATTTACATGTGATAAATGTAAGGAATTAATCAGGCTGACAGAGAAGGTTAATGAGTTAGAAACACATCCAAATGCTAGTGGAGGTCAGTGAGAAAGAGAAACCGGTAGATACTGTTTCGGATACGAGTAGTACAGTGAGCAACACACACACTTTAGTTCCGGTTGTAGAGCCCCCACAGCAGGGCTTTTGTGTGATGTCTCGACATACTCGCTCAGCAAAGCGATACCACTCTCCCATTCCTGTTAGCGTTTCTAATCGATTCTTCCCACTCAGTGATTTACCCACTGAGAATCATGTTGAAAGAGCCCTAATAATAGGTGATTCTATTGTAAGGAACATGGAAATAGAGAATCCAGCCACTATTGTTAAATGCCTTTTGGGTGCCAGAGTGTCTGACATCAGATAAAATTTACAAGTGCTGACTAAATGTAGATTTTCTAAAATTGTTATTTATATCGGCACTAACGATGTCCTGCTTTTTTGGGGTAGACCTGGCCCGCTATCCTCTCTAGTAATTTGGCTCGTAGTCTTAATAGTGATAGTATTTGACTAACTGGGGCTCAGGTTAGGAAGCAGAAAAACTGGTTAATCCAAACGTCTGCTAGCTGCTTTGAGACGTCACACAGGTCACATAAACTACAACACATAGAGACTGTATCACCTAAATATCATATTGAGACTGTGTCTGTTCCCCGAACTACCAAACACAAACCCCTCACTAAATCATTTAGTTCATTAAGGTCAAACTTGAAAAAAAAACTTGAAGGTAAACATCATGTAAAGGTAGGGCTACTAAACATTAGATCTCTTTGAACCAAAGATCTAATTGTAAATGAAATTATTACAGATCACAGTTTGGATGCGCTCTGCTTGACTGAAACCTGGCTTAAACTGGATGAATATATCAGTTTAAATGAATCTATTCCCCTAGGTTATTGTTATAAACATGAGCCTCATCTGAAAGGTTGAGGAGGAGGTGTTGTGGTAACACTTTATGAACACGGTATATTTGTAAAGCATTAGTTCATAGTTAATTGATCATTTATAAACTATTGTTCCAACATTAATAAGCTATATACAAATAGTTTGTTATTTGTTCATATTCACTGTAGCAAATTATTTATTATTGTGTAATAAGTTCATTTATAGGAAGTTTGATAATGTTGCATGAACAAGGCATGAATTCATAATAAATAAAGAAATTATATATGTAATTAATTGGATTTACATTTAAACATAATTAATGTATTTGTTACTGTTTTAGTAACACTTATTATTAAAGCAATTATTACTTAATATATAGGTCATAATAAAGCATTTTGCGTGACCTAATCTAAAGTGAGTACTGTATATGCCTAATTAAACATTAATTAATGATCCATTACTCTGAAAACTTGGCCTTGAAATAGCCATCTCCACTGCATCTCAATCACAAAGGCTCAAAACAGACACTAAAGCTTAAAAAAAGAAAAGACAACACAAAAGTACAGGAATAATAGTGAGAGAGGAAAATCAACAGTTTATTAAAATAGATCCTTTAATTGCTCAAACTCCACTTTAGCATGTTCCATCCTATTAAGCTTATGAGCAGACTTGTTCTCATTATTGGCAATTAAAGTTATTGTTTCATTCAGTTTCACCAGTGGACCTACTATAAATATTTCATTAAATTTAATCCAATTCCAGAAGGAAAGTCAAAAAATCCCGCTACAGTCTGTGCGCGGGCTCTGGAAACAGTTACCACGTCAACACGGTCACATGACAGTGATGAAATGGCAAAAAAAAAAAATAAAAAAAATAAAATGGAATAGGAAATAGTGAAGAACATGTAACATAAAATTATTGACTTTAAATGATAATTTGCCAATTCAGCGCCTAATAAACTTAATTAGCGTAAATTTCCTTACTATGCTGCTGAAGTGTACAAGCGACGTCACACCGTACATTACTTTTCTCAGTGCTGGGCTGGATGGAACAATAACAGTAGTTTGTGGTTACTGAATAGGGCATTTTATGTAATAATTTTCCAGAGATTGCAGGGGCGAATTTGATCTCATGTACCAATCCTTTTAGTAAAATGATACAAGCACATTATTTAATGTACAAATGTCGGCAGTATGACTTCCTAAGATTTGAATGCTGATCAACGAAGAATTCAGCTTTCAGGATTTAGGCCGGGAGGTGCCCCTTCAAGAAGACACATTTGTCTCTCATAGAAAACAATTTTTAGCTAAATTACCACTTTGAAGACAAGTTTCAATGAGCAAAATTAGATATTCAATACATCAACAATTTTCATTAATTCAAAGAAAATGCAAATGTTTAAGTTTGAAAGGCATAAAAAATAGGACCCAATGAAATATTTGTTTTCCTAATTGTCCTTTGTTTTCCCAAATTCTGTTTTCCATTTTATTTTTTTCTAAATTCCATGTTTAAAAGTCATAAAACTCATAAAACTCATAAAAAGTTCATCAAATGAAACTATTTTATCAAATAAAGTGCTTTATCTTCACAGCTGAATCTAAAATAGTTATTTTTTTGTCAAATAGTGTGAGCATAACAGAGAATCACCTGTATCAATTAAAAACTTTGTCAGGATTTAGCAGAGGCAGGACCCAAGCGCAGAGTTTAAAAACAAAAGGTTTTATTCATATAAAAAGTAAAGGGGAGTCACGTATCGCCATGCGAGGTTTGGACATGAGAATGGTGAGCTCTGTGCACTTTGCTAGTTCCATAACTGTTCTAGGAAGGTAATATGTCAAAGAATTCAAAATCCTCAAGCTGACTCCCCTCCGGAGACCTCGAGCCAGGGAGTCGATTTGGCCAGAGAAGTGAAAGAAATTTGGTGAGAATTGCAAGGATGTCAAGAAACAGATCAATTATCTGTTATCAATTATTCCCATCGGAGAGGGAATTGGCTGCTAATCCACTAGCGGATTTGGAGCATGTCTGGGAGAGTTGGAGGATTTGGAGAATAGTAACTGGCGGAATAACGTCCGAATTGTTGGAATTCCTGAGGGAGCAGAGGGTCAGAATATGGTGGAATTCCTGGATGGGCACTTTCTGAATCTGCTTGACATAACAGGCCATAAGCTGGTAATTGAGCGAGCTCACAGGGACCTGGCTCAGCAATCCGCTGATGGAGACAGGCCCTGATCAATTCTGGCCAAATTTCTGAGAACATCCGATAAAGATCTCGTGTTATGTGAGGCGAGGAGTAAAGGAAGGCTTTCTTGGAAGAACCACAGCATTTTCTTGTTCCCAGACTTTGCGAATTCGACAAGAGAGAAATATGATCAATTCAAGGAATGCAAGAAATTCTTACATCAATGGAAGGTCGCTGCACTGATTTTCCTGGACAAATTGAGAATAGATACTAAGGATGGCCGTAAAGTATTTACATATCCCAAACAAGCCATGTCCTTCATAATGTCAATGGATTCTGTAAGTCATTTTATGGTACTCACGTTGCAGCCAAGTGAGCCTGACTCACTGAACATTCACTTGACCGTCTGAGGAAATTGAGTGCCTTTTTTTTCTTTTTGTGCTGGTTCCGCCTAGCGGCTGGAATTTGTTTTGTGTAGCAGCACTCCTTCGGGACAGTTTTGTGGATGAATCAGTACATTCTTTGTGCTTATGCCTCCTATTGGTTGGAGTTTTTTTATGGAGTATTTCTTGCAGGACATTGGAGTGATTGGGTCATTTGTTGCACTCATGTAGCAGTTGAATGGGCCAGGTCACTGAACATTCGTTTGACTGTCCGAGGAAACTGAACAGCCTTTTTTGGGGGGGAGGGGGCTGGGGGGGGATGAATCTACACATTCTTTGGGTTTAAGTTTGTTTTATAGATTATCTTTTGTTGTGTAATTCTGTTTTACAAATTTGTATAGAAACACCGGACTTGAGCAATCTGACGGCAAAGTTGTCGCATGGGCTCTCGTTGGCATACATGGACTGTTTGAGTTTAGATGGATGGACACCAATTGGCGCTGTCATGCACGGGGTTAATTTGCACATTTTTCTTTTTTCTGTTTTTTTAGGTTCGGGGGAAGTTTGGGATTTGATTGATGCACTAATGTTGGAATGTGATCTTTATAATTTTATTTTTGACACACATTTTTAACATGTCAAATGTTAGTATGAGTGGATTGTCTCTCTCCATGTGGAATGTGAATGGGTTAGGGCACTCCATAAAAAGAAGGAAAGTTATTTCTCTTCTTAAATGTAAGAAATATGATATAATGTTACTTCAAGAAACGCATCTTTCCCCGCAGGAAGCTGAAAGAATTGGGAAGATATTGGGTGGACATGTTTTCTATAGTGTTGGCTCAAGTAAGAGCAGGGGAGTTATTACACTGATAAGTAAGCATCTACAATTCAAATGTCTCAAACAGATTAAAGATAAATTAAGAAGAGTCATTATTGTTTTAGCAGGGGCAAAGTTTGATTCTGGTTAATATTTACGCACCTAACGCTGATGATCAGGGCTTTTTTATAGATCTTGAAGGGATGTTGCAAGCCGCTGGCACCCCTCATGATATAATATTGGGAGGAGACTTTAATCTATTGATGAACTCAGTCCTTGATCATAGTGAAGCAAAAGTGTGTAAGCCCCCTAGAGCAACACTGACGCTTCACAGGATGTGTAAAAATCTTGGTCTTACAGATATTTGGGGACTTTTGAACCCATCCGTTAGGGACTATAATTTTTTTTCATCAGTCCATAAGATTTATTCTAGAATAGATTTTTTTATATATCTAAGTCCATCATTTTATCTGTTGTTGATTGCTCTATTAGAAATATTTTAGTCTCAGATCACTCCCTGGTGAGTTTAGAGGTGTTGCCACATACGGAGAAAAAGAAATCATATAGTTGGCACTTTAATGTATCCCTTTTGCAAAATCCTGAATTCCAACAATTGTTAAAGATTGAAATCAATGTTTATATGGAGACTAACTGGTCCTCAGTATCCTCTGTGGGAGTGGCTTGGGAGGCACTTAAGGCAGTTCTTAGGGGTCGGATCATACAGTATGCCTCATTCATCAAAAAATCCAAAGCACGAGAACTTGTGGAGTTGGAAGGGAATATTAAAAGTACCGAGGCAGAGCTGGAGAGAGCAGCTCGGAAAATGGAGCGCAAGTGGAAGAATACAAAATTAGAGGTATTTTGCGGTGCATGGAAGGATAGTGTCTGTAGCTACAGACTACTGGCATTAAAAGCTGCCAGGTCAGCATATTTTAGCAAACTCATAAAAAATAACCACAACAATCCTAGATGTATATTCAGCACTGTGGCAAAATTGGTTAGGAATAAAGCATCGACTGAACCAGATATTCCGTCGCAGCACAATAGTAATGACTTCATGAATTTCTTTACTGATAAAGTAGAAATCATCAGAAATAAAATTGAAATTATGCAATCAAATGTCACAAAACCTCAGAAAACAGTGTCTTATAATTTTCCTCACGAGCAGCTTCAATCCTTCGCTGTCATAGTTCATGAAGAGCTATAAAAACTTATCAAAAAACTAAAAGCCACAACATGTATGTAATATCCAATACCAACTAAGCTCTTAAAAGAGGTATTCCCTGTAATCTCAGATCTTCTTAATATTATTAACTCCTCGCTATCCTTAGGACATGTCCCAAGAACCTTTAAAATGGCAGTTATCAAACCGCTTATTAAGAAGCTACAGCTTTATCCTGGGAATTGGCTAGTTATAGACCGATTTCAAATCTCCCATTTATGTCAAAAATACTAGAAAAGGTAGTGTCCTCCCAACTATGTTCATTTCTACAGAGAAATGGTATATATCAGGGGCTGGCAACCTTTTTGACATGGAGTGCCATTTTATATATTCCAAGTCAATGGCTGTGCCAACACCCAAAAAAAAAAAAAGAAAAAAAAAGAAAATAAGCGCATGGATGTGATTTCCCGAAGTTTGTGTCAACAAATATTTCCATTTTGCATTTTTCCTAATTTAATTGTTTATTTTTCATTACAAATGATATTATCAGCATAACAGTTTGAGTTAAACATTTGTGCAAAACCCGATGATTATGATATAATAATGATCCTGCATGTGAATTTTCACAGAGCATCTTGTGAAAGTGCTTTAATGAAAGAAAATCTGTCCTTATTACCTGCCCACAAATTTCTTTATTTCATTACTGATCTGGAAATTGTGTGGAATCTTAAATATTTCTTATATTATGTCATACATTTTTCAAAGTCACGCAGAGGGGTAATCACTAGTATGCAAGCAACAGCGAGAGAGGAGCAGGCTATTTTATTTCTATGAAGTTTGCATTCTAGTCTACTTCTTGGTGTAATCCTTCCTCATGATCACGCAGCCTGTTTTCATCAGCTGAATGGGAGGCTAAACACTTTTAAAGTGTGACGAGACTCTCACTGCACATGCAAGCCGATTAACTATTTAGCCCTTTTCGGTGAATCGCACCTGCAATATCCTAAAACTTTATTTCCAGGTTTAATTCATATTTTGAATAAAATTATTGAACCCCACAATTTTGGTTTATGTTTTCTCTTTTAATCGTTTAAGGATTAGTAGTGTTGTTTTCCTTATTACATCATGTGTTGTTCTGAAAGCAAAAAGAAACAAATGAAACGGAATGTAGGCTGTCATCCGCGCAACCTGACCAAATTAAAGCGGGTGCATTTACTAGCGTGATTAACCAAAAGTGAAACGCTGCCAGCATGTGATGCACGAATGGTTTACACGTGCTGCATGAGTCTGTTGAGTATACTGCAGTCTCGTCACATTTTTACTTTTTGTTTAGCCTCCCATTCAGCTCGTGAAATCTCTGCGTGGTCATGAGGAAGGATTACATCTAGATGTAGATTGGAATGCAGGTGCAGAATTTATATAAATAAAATAGTCTACTCTCTCGCCGTTGCTGGCGTGCCAATGATTACCCCTCCACGTGCCAATGCTGGCACGTGTGCCATAGGTTGCCGACCCCTGGTATATATGAACAATTTCAGTCAGGATTTTGGCCCCATCACAGTACAGAGACTGCATTTATCAGAGTTACAAATGACTTGCTCTTATCATCTGATCGTGGCTGCATTTCTCTTCTAGTGCTTTTATATCTTAGTGCTGCCTTACACATGATAGATCACGACATCCTCTTGAATAGGCTGGAGAATTATGTTGGCGTTAGTGGATTTGCATTAGCCTGGTTTAGGTCCTATTTATCAGACCACTACCACTTTGTATTTGTAAACAAGGAAAGACTCATCTACTTAGAATTTATCCATCAGCTCACAATGAGGCTGCTTTAGTTAGGTCTGCCAGAACCAGAAACATTTCTCATAATCTATAACTCTGTAATAAATTGAATGGCATCTACACTAATATTATTCTCTTTGTTTCCCTGTCTCAACCTCAGGATTATCAGAACCGGCCAGATCCAGCTCCATTCCTATTTGGTGTCGGACTCCACTGCTACGTGTTGCTGAGTGATGACGACAAACTAGCTGGTGCTAGCCAAACATCACTTCAGTCTTTTACGATGGACTTCAGAGAATGAACTGATGCCAGCTCCAACTGTAAGACATCGGATACTTCATATGCCACTGCCTGAACCTTGGATTTAGGATGGATCCCACCAAACCTCACTGAGATGATGTTGAACTGTGAAGCACCTCATTGATCTCTGCCTGCATCACCTTGGTCTAATGATGGACTACACTCTTGAAATGGAATACATAGACTATCAATTAATTGCCAACAAAACCCTTCATCAGCCAACTAACAAAGGACAATTGCATCAATGTGAACTTCTGAAGTTAATCCATGATGGACTTCAAAGACATTAGTCATTAATCTTACAGTTCATACAAAATCTTTGTTTTAAACACTGACCCTTAACACTTACTTAGTTTAATAATTTTAAACCCCATGACTTGCACTATACATAAGTAATATTGGCATTATATTCATGATGTTAGTCAGAGGGGAACTGGCCCCCACAGTGAGTCTGGTTTCTCCCAATGTTATTTTTCTCCATTAACCAACATCTTATGGATTTTTGTGTTCCTTGTCACAGTCACCTTCGGCTTGCTCACTGGGGTTCTAAATACAATTCATTTTTAATTATTTATTTATTTTTATACACAATTTACAATCATTTTCTGTTAATGCATGATTTTCTGTAAAGCTGCTTTGAAACTATGTGTGTTGTGAAAAGCGCTATACAAATAAAACTTACTTGACTTTTCCATCCACTGTGAGAGCTTTGGAAGGCTGAAAGGTGTGGAGCTAAAAAAAAATAAGGGTCATTCGAAACTCACCTGTTAAGTCATTTTTATTGGAAATTCAGTTTGAAGCGATCTTACAGCATGACTATGATTGTTCTCCCTTGAAAGTGCCCTTTGGAGGGTGATTTATCCCGTTTGGAATGCAGGGCCAAAAGGTGGACTCAAAGATTTTTTTTATGTATATTGTCTACTGACACCTAGTGGTGTGGATTCAGCATCATTCAAAATCAATAATTTTCAGTTACTGATGTTATTGTTGAAATTCACTATTTACAATCAGCCATGATTACTTTAATCAGTGAGCAAATGTGTTCAATAACAAAACAGTTACTGAGATTCAGTTACTGAACAGGCTACAACCTCAAACCTCACAGTAATTTAAAATAAAATGAAAAAGATCCAAAAAAAAAAAGGGAGAATCTTATCTGCATGATGGAGTTTTATAGTTTTATAACAGTTTTATCGTTCTCCACATTAACACAATGCAGAAAAATACAAACTGGCACAATGCTACATGAGCAGCAACTATAATCAAAAGAGCATTCACATGAAGTTCTAATGCTGGTGGTCCCCCTGACAGAAACTCCAGTTATATTTATTGTCTTCGGGTCATAAAACAGCCATCTGGTTTTAATTGTGCTTCCAGAACACCTCCCAGACAGAGAGGGAGGAGATAGACAGAGAAAAAGTGGACAAAATTACAATACTTTTATTTGACAAGTGGGTATTAACACTCTCCCCACACACCCCAACGATTAACATCCCACATTAAAACAGCTGTTTACAGTAATGCCGCAGTTCCCGCCAGCTTTAGCTTCTGATTTAAATCCATGTGAGCTTGTGAGTTTGGATTGAACACTATGAATGGGGTGAAGTCATTGATAAATGACACTGGCTGAGCTCATGAACACATTGTTTAGACTAAAGCTCATAAAGTGATGATTTGAGACTAAATTACATTAAAGAGGTGAAAGTGTCTCTTGCTTGACTGACTCATGTCCTGTCCTCTAGTGGACACAACAGAACAAGAACACAGTGAAACGAGTTGACCACTATTAAGACATTTAAATCATTGAAAAGAGAGGTAAGACATGTCTGTATATATATGTGTATATTTTTAATATATGGTACTATTTCCATTCATGTGTACATGGAAAAGACATTGTAGACATATAAAACAATTTTCCTAAAACTAGACCTTTTTAATCTATTAAGAAAGTTACATTTATTTTCAGATTAAATTATGTCCTAAAGTGCATATGATGCAATGTTATATATTCAACATTCAAAACAAATGAAAGAAGAAATATGAATATATCTTATCCATTTGTATTCCTTTAAAAGGTGAAAAACCTAAACAATATTCATTTAACATTCAGATTGTGCTAATGTAAAATAACCTTTCACATTCCCTCATGTTCCTAGTATATTTAATTAGCATATTCAATAATCAGCATACCACTGAAGAGGCTTGAAAATCTTAAAGGAATATTCCAGGTTCAATACAAGTTCAGTTCAATCGACAGCATTTGTGGCATAATATTGATTACCACAAAAATTTATTTTGACTCGTTCCTCCTTTTCTTTATAAAAAAAAAAAAAAAAAAAAAAACACAAATGTGTGTTCCAGTGAGACACTTACAATGGAAGTCAATGGGGTCAATAATCAGTAAACATTAAAATACTGTTTCAAAAGTATACACACAAGACATAAACAATATGTGTGTTAACATGATTTTACTGTGATTAAATCACTTACTAACCACATCTGTGGAAAGTTATAGACAATTTTACAACTTCATTACCATGATGATGTAATGTCATCAAACCTTAAAACGCCTGTAAAAATGAAAATGTAATCAACTTTACAGCTCAAATAATACACGAGTTTTAACAGAAGAATTAAAACTTAATTAAAACTAAGTGTCTCACTGGAACACAGATTTGTGCTTTTTTTAAAGAAAAGGAGGAACAAGTCGAAGCTCATTTTTGTGGTAATCAACATTATGCTACAAATGCTGTCGATTGAACTGAACTTGTGTTGAACCCGGAATATTCTTTAATGTGACGGAGATCTATCAGAGAGTTAAAAATTGTACAACCACGTGTTGATTTTCTGTGCGAGACATAAACTGTAATGATTAGACAATTTACATGTACATTACGCTTTGAAATGTGAATATCATAATTGACAAATGCATTTTGATGAACATGCATTTATAATAGCTAAAAGCCCTTGAGTCATTTATTTTAGTATTATCTGTGCTTTATCAAATTTGTATGTTTTACTTGATATTATTTTAGGCACAAATATGTTTCTTTTTTACAGTTGCACATTTCTTCTTCTGTGTAGCTCTTATTTTCTTAAGCAGCATGGAATAATGTAGCTACAGTATGTATACATTAATAGTACTATAATATTAATTATAGGGTTGTTATGTATGTGTTATGTTGCCTATTAAAGTGAACTGCCCAGCTCATCAAAACAACAGATGAAATGTACTTTTTAAAAATCTCTTACGAGTTATGAAGTCTGATAATTATTAGCAAAATTAAAGACTCGATTTCACATTCTAGCATAGCATCAACTTCACAGAACATGCAGTTGTAAATTAAGAAATGCCAACAGCAGGTTTATGCAAAGGGCAATCTTCTCTGATAATCTCTGTCTCTTCACAATATAATGTCCAATAATCCTCATGGTCGCACAGCAGGCTTGGTCCCTCTAAACAAAAATTAGGATAAAACTCGTCAGCATAATTGTGTAGACTTTGTTATTTTGTCTAGCAAAGTATTGTTTGTCACAAAGAAGCAGAGATCATGACTTCACAATATAAGACCTAAACATTATTCAATTCTACAGTACATTGACGACAGACTTACATGAACTATCTGGTGGAGGCACGCAAGAATTTCTGCGCGAACGACACATATTTTTCTGTGAAGCAAACCAAAAAACTCTTTGAAGTGCAAAGAAATCCCATCATTCACAGATTTGGTGTATATCACATAAGTTGGCATCATTACGATGATGAAATGCAGACTTTACCTTCTCCCGTAGGCGGAAGTGAACGGTCGGATCTGACAGCCAGGGATGCCTCAACGCTTCCGATGCTCCTATCCTCCAACTGCACACACACAGAAAGAAAAAAAAACACAAGCTTTTAGATTCAACTCAGTGTTGAGGACATCACTTTGAAACTGTAGCTTTCAGCATTTGTACTTTGAACTACTCATAATTTAAAATAGTCAAACCAAAGTCAAGCTACTCTTTTGAAAAAGTAGTTACAATACAAGTTACTAATAAAACAAATGAAGGTGACAATAACTTTTTAAAATGGATCTGATTACATATTTTCTGGATCAAAACAATGAAAAGATTTAAAGGAATGAACCATTTCAATTGGGTGATGGCATTAAACTTGAACTAGAACACTAGAAACACTAGAAAAACTAGAACACACTAATTTATAACCAAAAGCATAGTGACAAAAAGCAAACATGTAACTGAATATTTTGCTATAAAAAGAAAACCTAAAATGCCAAATCTGGTCTCATAGAATCACATAATTTTACAGACATTTTTGCAAAATGATTTTTACGTGGCTCATTGTACTGGTATGTTAATGCCGTTTCCAGGCAAAATGAACACTAGGGGCGCTACAATAACAGCGACTTTTATTCACAAATCACGAGTAAAACATCAGATTATCATGTTCTGTTCCTCACACAATGCTATCTTATGTCATCTAAACACTTTTATTATAGCACATGAATCATTTTAATGTTTGCATTACATAATCAACTACATTTACAAGCTTGTTCGAGTGAGATCAACTTGAGCTCGACTGATAGAGTGATGCACTTGTGATGTAAAGGAGCGGGGTACGAGTCCTGAACAGAACATGAGTCCACATGTGAACCCAAAGTGTCATAGAAGCTCCACAAAATGACATGACGCGGTTGCTTCAGCTATTGTGTTTTTTTTTAGTAGGGCTGGGTATTGATATTGTTTTCCCAATTCGATTCGATTCTGATTCACAAGCTCTCGATTTGATTAGATTCTATTCCGATTTTGATTCAATGTCGATACATATGGATATATTTCACTTATAATGTCCCTTTTGCTTACATATGAAAGAAATTATTTTCCAGCCAATGCTGTTAATTATAAAGGGGACCTTCTAACTTGGTACATTACGAAAATATTAATTTTACTATACTAGTAAAGAACATTGTATATTTCATATACTATTTTTTGTTACGTTTATTGTATAATTGCATAATATTGTACTATTTAAAAGTATTTACATTAATTTGTTGAACATGTGTTAAAATGGTACCGTCTCTTGAAGAAAACAAGCAGTACTGTAAAGAGCGTCTGTAATTGAGTGCATATTAACGAGAGAGACTGGAATGGCTTTATCTCATCTGTGCACTTACCAGCCAGTTGCCAAATACAGTATATACATTTTAACCGCATAGCACGAAATTTGTTGCAAATGCGAGTTATTTACTCTCATTGTAATAGAAGGTTGTGCATAGAGTAAAATATCGATCTTGGGATTTAAGAATTGATATTGAGATCATTCAAATGAAATGAAATTAAAATCTATATTTTTACCCACCCCTATTTTTTACACTATCGGTTAGGTTTAGGTTTAAGGTTAAGGGTAGGGAGGCGGGTTTTGTTGATTTAAAACTCGACAGAGCATTAACCTTTAAAAAAAACTCATCTGTGTTAGAGAAAATTGAACTCTTTTCAATTTAAACGTAATTTTAGTGCCACACAGTGGACATTTCACCTCAGAACTGCCGGATAGATGTATAGAATGTCGCCACATTTTATGAGATCAGGCTGGATGTAGCGTTTTGTCACTGCTACTTTTTAGAGAAAGTAGCTTGTAACTGGAAAGGCTACTCTGTCACACTACTGAAAGATTTAGTTAATTTAGTAGCGTCACAGCTTTAAGTTATTTCCTGCCCAATATTGTTTCAAATCCTGCATGAGGTGGTATTGCTATCATCACAGGCGGTGTTGTACGAGGATTGTACATTTCTCTTGCATACCTCTTATCTACAATGAGCAGTTTGGAAATGAAATCCTTGGCTTCTTTTGAGATGTCTATGAACTCGTCCTCCTCAAAGTTCCACTGACAGGCTAAGATGTTATTTAGCGTCTGATTGTCATCATCCCCGAGGAACGGTGACAGACCACTGAGCCTGTTTCATTTTTGTGATAAACCCAAAAAAAATAAAAAATATGTGTTTAGTAGTAGAAATCATTTTAAAAAGCCATTTTCAGCGGTGCGACAATGCAAATTTAACTAGATTTTGCATGTTGTTGAGTAACTTACAGCATGTATGTGATAACGCCCAAACTCCACATATCAGTGTTGAAGGATACAAAATCATAGTTGATCACCTCTGGGGCGAGAAATTCTGGCGTACCGAAATTCACTCGTAACTTCTCTCTGGGCTGGTATCTGAAGAGAATTGAACACATGGGGAATTGAGCCATTCAGATGTAGTTTACTTACTTTGCATTATGTTATACAGCTTTTGATAACTAAGACAACAGTGCAGTGACCATACTTACTTTCTAGCAAGTCCAAAGTCGATGATCTTGATTTTATTTGTTAATCTGCTGACACAAAGAATGTTCTCTGGCTGCAGGGCACAAGAAACAAAATGTGTGATAAAGGTTTCTTTGGTTATTATCCCTCTCATTTAGGGCCTTAAAAACTGACAATAGAGGATATAACAGATCATATTCGTAAGATTTAAGTGTAGGACTGGAACAAACAACTTTTTTGACAATCGACAAATATGTTAATTATTTAAAAAAATGTATTCAGATAAAAAGAGTCACATTTAATACTAAGCATTTTATTGAAAAATCCATTTGCGTTTTAAAATTGTTTTTTTCTTTTACTAATGTAAAATAACGTCACTGATGAATGTTCTGTGTGTGCAGCATTTCAACAAAGAAATTCAATGGGGTTTTTTTTTTCTTCTATCAATTACTTGTTGCAGCCCTATTGTGTTTAGGTGTTTTTATTGTATCACATTGGATCTCTGGTTGTACCTTTAGGTCCAGATGGAGGATGTACATTTTGTGCATGTAGCGTAAGCCCTCACATATCTGTCTGATGAACATCACTGTGTCCAGCTCTGTCAGCGTGTAGTTCTCATCAATGATCCTGTCAAACAATTCTCCTCCATCAACACTGTTGAAAAGACAAAGCTTCATCACTGATCATTTTTTTAGTAACTTATCAATAATATTTTTGAAACTGTTTTATCCAACTAGATTTGAAAATTTTCTGAAGAGAATAAAAGTGGTGCTTGCCCAAGCAAAACTAACCGCCACAATGCTCAGCTACTGTGGGTGGCTGACAGGGTAATTCTGCATGGGTTACTTAATGACTGAGCAATAGTAATAGTGTTTGCCTTATCAAGCACCACTGAATATCAAGGTTGCATTAACTCATTTAGAGTCTATGTGTAGAAAAATCCACAGCTGAAAATAATTGTATGGACTCACGAGACAATAACCAGTAAGAATGAACCAATAAAAAGCACATACTATTCAAGTACAAGGATAATGTCATTCCTGGACTCGTATGCGGCGTAGAGTTGTATCAAGTTGGCGTGGTCGAGCTGGTTCATAACTTGAATTTCATTCTTCACCACCTCCTTTTAAATAAAGCATATTAAGCCACCAGTTTATAGCTGAACTCTATGTTCACACTTAAAATCAGACCTTTACAATAAAAAAAAAAAAGCCTGTTGGCTTTTGCTGTTTGTACCTTTTCTTTTTGACTTCTAGCTTTGATTATCTTAGCTGCCAAAGAGAGTCCAGAAGAATTTTCAATGCATTTGTGCACCTGACCGAATCGACCTCTGCAAAGAGAAAAAAGTAGAAATGAATTAAGGACAATCAAGACATCTAGAAACATATATCATATAAGTGTCCATGTTTTGCCGTTGTATTAAATTCAGCAGCCTGATCTTATTAAAGTGTAGATAGTTTTTGCTAAATTATGTTACATGGTTCACAACATAGTAAAATTTCCACTGTGTGGCACTAAAAGCAAGTTAAATGTTCTCACAAACGGGTTACATTTTTAAGGTTAATGCTCTGTCGAGTTTTAAATCAACAAAACCTACATTTTGGAAAAAATGTAGGTATAGTGAAAAGATTCTACAACACCAGATTGCAATTCAACCAAATATTTATTAAATTATTTCCTTTTGTGTTCCGCAGAAGAAAGAAAGTCGTATGGGTTTAAAAAGACATGTGGGTGAGCAAAACATTGGCGGAATTGTAAGTTTTGGGTGAACAATTCCTTCAGGAGATATTGCAAAAAAGAATGAAACAAATGTAACTTATTCTGAGAAAAGTTTTAGCATCATTTGTTTGCTGATGATGCTTGCTTTGATATTTTGTTACCTAATGCAATGACATTCAGAAATTTTGTGACTTGAGTGTCTAAATACTTTTTGAAGCCACTGTATATGCAATACTATACTTTAAAAGGCACAGTTTAGGAAGAATTTCAGGGATGCCATCGCAATGCAGTGGGTGTCGTGTTTTTCCAAACACTATACTATTAACAACAAGAAGGACCTTCTCTTTGAAGAGTTGGATTAACACCTTGCAATTAGCTTCCAGCTGGCGTGAAGATACAGTTTCACATACCCTGAAAGCCCTATGTAAAAATAACTGCCTTGGCTCTGGAGTTATGAAACGGGTGAGAGGAGACAGACACCGTTGGGAGGGAGTTACACAACTAGCCTTTGAGGGGATTAGCAGACTACACTGTCCGAATTTACACCATCTCTGAAACATTATGTACTGTAAAATCAGTTCCAAGTGAAAAAACTAAAGAAAATTCTTCAACAGACCCTCCAAGAACCTCCTGTCGGTTGATGGTGTAGAAGTTGTTTATCTGGTTGGGCTTGGCGGACACAACGCGGTGGCTGAAGGGAGCGGGTGGAGGTGGGGTACAGTCTGCAGGACAGTAGAAGATGGCGAAATATTAACAGAAATGTTTGAAAAACAGATGAGGTTAAGTAGTAGCAGATCCCTGCTGAAAAGATAGGTTGTGTTTTGGAAGCTGGTCTCCAACATCAGATGCTGGTGTTCTTCCCACCAGGCTACTTATGTGGCTTTCAAGACTTCCTGGGTCAACTAACTTCACCAACATGGCCATGCTACTTGACCAGCTGCATGTGTACCAAACAAACACTAATCGGTATTGACAGACCGATATATCCACCAGGCCAATTAACCAGCCATTTTGAGATTTGCATTATAGAAATGCATTATCTGAATGTCAGAAGTATTAACTCTCCCTTATGACAGATTGTACTATCAACCACCCTGCTTTCTACATATCGGCTAAAAACCTATAATGGTCGACCACTAATCAACTGGATTAGCATGGAAATTCATGCTGGTCTAAATTGGTCTTTTCAATAGGGATATTACTTTGACACTTTAGTTAGTCAACAATATACTTTGTCAGTTTATTTTATCAACCAAATATAGTTTATTGTACTAACAACAAACTGAAAAAATGCGAAGTGATATAGTGGATTACCTGAAGCTATTACATTTTTTTTTTTTTTTTAGCAACGATACAATGGAAATCACTGTGAAACTTACCAATGAAGAAGTGCTCACTGTGATATTCATCTTCGTCCTCATAGCCCTCCTTAATTTTACTGAAATCCAACTCAATCTCCACACCCTCAGCTTTAAAAACACCACGCAGATCTTCAGGTTCCTCTGGCTCCTGCTTGCCTTCCTCTTGACCTTCCTCCACCCTGCTCTTCTTATGGTCCTCCAACCCTAGATCTTCCTCTGTTACATGTCGTTTGCTGCTCGTAGTCACCTCATCCACTTGCTCAGACTCACTGCTAAAACAGCAGAAATAGAACCGTGGTTGAAGACATTGAAATCAATGAAAAAGATACACTTATTGGATATGGTAAAAGTATGTGGACATCCAAACACCACACTTATATGAGACATTTAATTTAAAAGCCATTGACATTAATCCCTCCCTTTGCAGCTATAACAGATTCCACTCCTCTGGTTTAGCTTTCCAGTAGATGTCTGAACATTGCTGCAGGGATTTGCTACCAATCAGGCACTAGAGCATCAGTGAGGTCAGGCACTGATGTTGGGTGATGGGGTCTGGTTCGCAGTCACCATTCCAATTCATCCCAAAAGTGCTCTGAGTGGTTCAGATCTGGGCTATGTATAGGTCAGTCAAGTTCTTCCAAACCATTTCTTTATGGACCTCGCTTTGTGCACAGGAGCATTGTCATGCTGGAACTGTAAAGGGCCTTGAAAATGGTGTCCACATACTTTTGGCCCTGTTGAGTATAATATGGCTGTGAGAGGGAAACCCTATCAGATACCTTTGCAGTGAGTTGTCAGGAGTCGTAGGTCCCTTTGTGTCGGTAGTGTCGGGTTCTGAAGGACCCTCATCAGCTGTCTGCTCTTCTTCATCTTCTACCTCCTGATCTTTGAGAATATATGTGGTCTCTAGTGGTATCTCCTTACCATCTTCCAATAATTGTTGTGTTTCACTTTGGATGTCTTCTGTCTTTGGATCTGTACCTTTTCTCTCCTTTTCTTTCAGCTCCACAGTGACCTCCTTCTGTTCTTCTGAGTATGTCTCTTGCTCAGGTGTAGGGGCCTTGGTCTCCTCCAAGATGAGGTCCTGTTGGATTGGAGTAAGCAGACCATCATCTGATTTCTGCACACCATCTTGAAGATGTTGGGATACTTCAGAGCGTTCTGCATTCTCTTGGTTAAGTTTCCGCACTTCCTCAAGCAACAATGCCTGTTTCCTCAAAGAGACTGTATCTATATCGGGGGAAAAGTAGAAAAAAAAAACTTAAAAGGGAAATTTTGCATTGTCATTTGAACTGCACATTTAGATTAATCATTTGAAATTCAGAAATGCCTACAATTACATTAATGAGCTTACCCAGTATTTTTGTCTGGATTGGTACAATTGTGAGTGTTACATTTTTAAAACCCATGTTTTTGGATGTGATGGTACTGTAGATACCTGTTGAATCAGGTGGTTTCTTCTTCTGTGCTTTGAGGCCTTTGATGCTAAGATGAAACTTCCCGTCTTTACCTTTATGATCCTTTAGCTTTAGAGCACCAGGACAAATAGAGCAAAAAAAAAAAAAAAAGATGAGAGAAGCAATTAGGTTAAAGTGTGAAAAGTTCTGTTTTTCCTCCACAACTAAACAAATTCAAACACTGAAAAAAAATTTGAACAAATTCAATGTAAAACCACATGTAGTGAATTTGTGTCATTTCAGTACAGACAATTGGGACATCATGATGATTGTAAAAGATATGCTTTCATGGTTGACAAACCTAAAACACTAGCACATTTCCTTGAAGCAAGGACATGGTTTGGTCAAAGATACTTGAGCTTGTAAGTAGACTCGTAGATTTTAGAATGTTGGCTCACATTGACTCAGGAGAGTTATCCTATGAATCCCTTTAGAGCCTTTAGTAGAGGTAGTTTTCTGTTGCATATGCAATATGAGTGGGATAGGTTCTCTGTCAGAAATTTTTTTTTGCAAACATTGCACATTTAAGGGTACAACATCTTGTCACTGGAGCAGTACCCTCAAAGGTGCACCCACTGTAGCCTTTGCACATCAGTCACTTAACTATCCCTAAATGGTACACATTCGCAATGAGGTGATAGCAATGATGATGATGCAATTTCCGGGGAGACCATTAAACATTTCCTATTCTTCAATGCTGTAGATTTAACTCACCTTAGGAGTGGCAAGCTCACTGTTATCTGAGGACTGCTTTTTGGTACTCTGCTTGCTTTTACTATCCTTGGACCTGAGAGCTGAATCCATTTTGCTTTTCCGAGCAGCTGGCCCTTTGAACATAATATCCATGATTTTGGAAGTTTTCACAGTCTCTCCAATAAAGCTGACTACTTGCTGAATGCTCATCACCAGTCTCTCCATTCCCTCCAGCTTCTGGGTTTGTTGTTCAGAACGATGATTTACTGCCAACATGATGCTGTTCATTTCTTGGCACATTTCCTTCATCTCATGGACTGGTCCTGTACGGATGGCTGGAGGTAAATGGATCTCCTCCTTTTCCACTTTCAAAGTTTCTACATCTCTCTCGATTCCATCAATATCCTGAGACATGCCATCAAGCCGGCTGAGCACTTTTTCCTGGATATTTATGAGCCGGTCCATTTTGTTGCTCAAGGACTCAATCCTGACCTGGAGAAGGTCAATTCCTGTGCTAGAATCAGCAGAACTCATGGTAGCATTGAAGAATAAAACAAACTTACAAAGATGCTCCAGCAAAAGACGAACTAAAAGAGGTAGCCAACTTGGTCTGTTTTCTCAAAAAGAAACCAATAATCCAACAATGAGCCAAGCAGGGATGATGATATCAAACAAGAGTAAAGCCAGAAAAAACAAAAAACAAGATGCTTTAAATCCCCCAATAAAAAGTTGATTTGTCCATGTCTTGCTCTCCATTGAGCACCTCTACAAAGTGGAGGTCATTTTAAGAATGGCATGTGCCGGTCTCACTAAATGTAACTGGTGTGAGGGGGTCTTACGTCAGCAGGGTCTGGGGAGGGGCTATGTTTGGCTCAGAAATTGCTGTGTGATAGCAGAGAAGCTTTGAGTGCTAAACCCATGTCAGATGCCTCCCTACCAGGTGTCAAAGGGGCCCTGGTGACACCCTGTTTCCAGTTATGGCTGCTCAGTAAATGAATGGAAAGAAACTTAAGTGCTGACTTCTCTTTCACCTTGAGAGGTTCGTTTGGAGACATCATGTTATTTAAGATTTCTGATTGATGGAACTTTCCAGTCACGAGTTGGGATTGGGGAATCAAGAGGATATAAAGAGGTGAATACAAGAATTAAAGGAAAAAACAGCCAAATCTGAGTCTCTTTTTATTAAATAATATCACATGTCCATGGAATTCCTCTGATGTACAAGCAAACTGGTTGATGGTGCCTCACTACTAGTGAAAACAAAGAGCCTGTGGAAGACATTTAATCCTCCCTCGACTGAAACTAGAGCTTGTGTCACTCTAATGACTCATCCACTACAGTCCCCCTAAAACATCTTACTCATCCAAAGTTAAGACAGTTACAGATCAGTTTTACCTTAGACGATGATATATGAAGCCTCTCTACCTAGTTCCCACCCCCTGACCATAATACAGCTCACCTGACCTAACAGTTGGTGTAGTAGTCGAACAAGTGATTGAGATCACAATAAATGAACAGTTTTTGACAGTCATAATCACTTTGTTGTTCTTGAAAGTTATCAAGTATCCTCTTAAATAGATTTCCATATTTCTCAAATTTCAATCTGCAAGCCAAGACGTGTCTTCCCTGAATAGCATTGGAAACACAATTTAGGGCACTACACCAACAGCATAGTCATGAATTAAAGTTGGTATGTTCCCAGCAAGCACAAATGTTTATGCAACATTTTACAAATTTTCTGTTTGGTTGCATTTAGGTTACATCCCTGGACACTCTTTTAAAATAATAATAACAATAACTAGTTAAAAATTGATTTAACCAAAACATGACATGCAGTTTACATATTTGAATGACCAAAAATGGCCAGTCCTTTAAGAAAAAGTTACATATCAACAGTTTTTCGGAGCAACCACTGGTGGGCGCCATGATGCCTGTTTGCCTGTTTTCTGTTTCTGGTCTTGAGACACGATGTTCAGAAATGAGCGATTCGGACTGAGAACAACAACCATTGAAGTGTTATTTGGAGTTAAATGAATTTCAAGCTCAACTTGTGCAGTTGTCGGCTGTCATAACAACTCAAAGTAGTTAATAATATCAACTCACCATCGCTTCATGTCATCTACACACTCAGGTGAGGCACTGTCAATAAAAAAAATTATTATCTCGACTCCTTAAAGTGACAGCATACAGCCACACGTTTTTTTGACCATTTTTACAAATGTAATACCAGATGTGAGTGAAAACACTGGAGACCGGAAACTGAAAACAGGCGAATAGTGGAACATTTCTGCATTCAGGAAAAAGGTGGACAGTCAAAAATGTCAGACCAAACTGCAAAGTTTGTAGAATGTTTTAAGTTTTAAAATAACACAATCTCTCCATTTAAACTAAATATTTAAAATAATAATAATAATAATAATAACTGCTTTTGTTTATAGAATGTTTATGACCAAAATACAAACAGAAACATTTATGGGATAGTTTACTTATACATTTTTTTTAGTTAAAAAAACAATAACTATGTTGTGTAAATGTATAGGCTATTAATTATGGAGAAACAAATCTGATCCTAACCGATTAAGTACTCGGAATAAAACGTTATCGAAACGTTTTCATTACTTTAAAACGTTTTTACAATGTAGTTGTACTGGCTGAGCTTTTAACTTTAGCTTTCATCAGTAGTTTACTCAAAATTGGGTTCTGACTGGCGTGATGATCGGTAGACAAATTATTTTAAGGGGATGGAAGTCAGACGGAGCGCCACCATTTCCAGAGTGGTGTACAGAGATGGGGAGGGTGGCGGCTTATGAGAGGATGAAAGATGGAAGGCTGGGGTGGGAGGACTTATTTTTCAGGAAGTGGGGTAGGTATTTGGCAGTTTTGGAGGACTCTAGGGGAAGGGATGAGGAGGGAGATGTTTAGTTTAACTATGTATATTTATTATATATTTTATTTTTTATTTATTTTTTATTTGATTGTTTGTGTGTGTGTGTGTGTGTGTATTATTTTATGTGACCACAGGGGTGTTCTTTGGGGTAGGGTGGGGTTGGTGTTTGGGGAGGGATATTAATGAGGGTTAAAAGTTAAATGTTGATTCGGTGTGTATATGTTGTGTTTTTCTCTGTTGTGCTTTCTTTTTGAATCAATAAAAAATGTTAATTACAGAAGATAATCACATTACTCTTAACAGTTCACTTTGAGACTCATTTGTGAACCAGAACTCAGAAAGACCCAAGAAGAAGGAGAAAACTGGTTTTATTGCAACACCTTATTTTTTCACAATTTATTGACAGTGGTGACACTGACGGTGCTTTGTAAAATGGCATCAAATTAGACCTAACTTTCAACGTTTATGTACTTTTACTTTTTAATGAGGGCAAAATATACTTTCTAATTTCTTTCTTTTGATTTTAGGGTAAGCTACTTTGAAACTGTAGCTTTTCAACTTTGAAACTGTAGCTTTTCAACCTACAAGCTCCTCATGACTTAAAGTAGCTAAACTACAGTCAAATTACTCTTTTAAAAAAGTAGTTAGCTACACTACAAGGTACTAACCAAAAGTAGCTAACTACACTGAAACTGTTAAAAAGAAGAAAATATTTTTAGAAATACAGTATAACAACTGGATCATATTATTTAATTCTGCAATCAGTTCTGCAAACTATCATCTGATAGTTATCCATTTAATTATGATGACATTCTCACATGAAAATTAACCATAGTTTTAATACAGTAACCATAGTTTAGCCATGATATCTGTAGTAAATCCATAAGGGTTCAACAAAGGTGACAACATTGAATTGAACATAAACTCATAATTAACCTCCTGAGACCTGAGCATGACTGCTGTGTTCATTTTCCATTTCCCTTTTTGATTTGTAACTAGTAGCAGCTAATAAACAAGGAAAAAATAGCTGATCAAAAAAACTAACATGGGAATAAGGTCCCATTCCACATATGTGGACTTCATATTTATCAGTGCGCTGACACCAGAAATATATATGAATTTTTTAAAGTGGCATATCAAACGAACCTAGAGATGCTACTCTTTACAACCAAACAGGTTTCAATCAAAAAACTTAAAGGGATAGTTCACCCAAAAATGAAAATTCTCTTATCAAAAAGAAAAAAAAAAATCTCTTATCATTTACTCACCCTCGTGCCATCCCAGATGTGTATGACTTTCTTTCTTCTGCAGAACACAAATTAAGATTTTTGGAAGAATATTTCAGCTTTGTCAGTCCATACAATGCAAGTGAATGGGTGCCAAAATTTTGATGCTCCAAAAATCACATAAAGGCATCATAAAAGTAATCCATACTACTCCAGTGGTTTAATCCATGTCTTCAGAAGTGATATGATAGGTGTGGGTGAGAAACAGATCAATATTTAAAAACTTTTTTACTTGAAATTCTTCTCTCTGCCCAGTAGGGTGCGATATGCATGAATAATGTGAATCACCAAAAAAGGAGAAGAATGTGAAAGTGTTGTTTCTCACCCACACCTATCATATTACTTCTGAAGATTTTGATTTAATCACTGGAGTCTTATGGATTACCTTTATGCTGATTTATGTGATTTTTGGAGCTTCAAAATTTTGGCACCCATTCACTTGCATTGTATGGACCTACAGAGCTTAAATGTTCTTCTAAAAATCTTCATTTGTGTTCTGCAGAAGAAAGAAAGTCATACACATCTGGGATGGCATGAGGGTGAGTAAATTATGAGAAGTTTCATTTTTGGGTGAACTATCCCCTTAAAGATGTTTCTTACCAGAGGCACTTTTGTTGGCACTGTGCCTGTTGTAGTGCTTCACGGAAGTCGACGTCATGTTGTTGTGTCACGTGACTCAGTGCAGCAGAAGTTTAACCCTTAAATGACAGTGTAAAGTCTTGTGAACAGTATTCAGTCGGTTTAAAGTAATTTAAATTATGTGTTGCGTATAGCGAAGCCAAAATACAACATTCACACATGTGGACACGGGGTCGCACAAGGTTAAATATACACAATTAAACTAGAAAACACCTGAATTGAAAAATAGTGATAGACTGCAGCAATCCACTAAATATTTTGCTTTAAAAGAATTTCCACTAATTTTCAGGTGTGAGCTTCATTTATATAATCACCAGCCAGTAGGAGGTCATTAATCAATTGACTGTCGGGACTCCCTGCTAAGTTAATGGCTTCAAAAACTGAAAAAGCACAGCAGGCTTGCTTGAAAAAATTGTTCGGACACCGAGGCGGGGTCTTGTGTTCTCATCAAGTGACCAATGAGCTTCTTCTTTTACTGAAGAACTGACAAGATGTCAAGCTGATCTGAACATTTTCATATGCGATCACACTCAGCTGCATATCATAACAAATGCTGATTGTAATCCATAGTGATTCTGTCACCAAGCGTTTTTACCTGCCTTTTTTCCTACACTAAAATGTCATCAGAAAGCGGAGCCATAGCAGTTAGTTTTCATTGAACTTAATTTCTTTACTCACTGAAAGCTGCATATTGACATACACATTCTTTGGCAAGCCTCGAGGGGATAAATACACAATCACACACTTTCACAAGGTAAAGTTACTCCATGCATCGCTTCCTAATAAAGGCGTTTTCACAGCTGGCTTGTTTGGAGCATTTGTTTCAGAACCTGGTGCGTTTTCTCCCTACATGTATGTGCATGTGTGTGTGTTTGTGTGCGTGCTCGAGAGGGAGGGAAAGAGAGCGAGCTCCGTGACCATGAGAAGAGGTAGTTTTCGCTGCAGAAATAAAGTGAAAGCAAATATTGACAGATAAAAAATAACCACAACGGAAAATTTACAACTCATATACATCTGTGAGTCGTATAATGTTTATTTAATAATGTAGGATAATTTATTAAATAAGGATAAGTATAATGTAAAACCTCTTGTACCATGCTGCGACATTTTGCATTACTGTGACATAAATAAGATTTGAATATTTGTACCCACTGACACATTTTTACAAGTATATCATTTTAAACGGTATATCAGTGTATACGCTGAATCCCGGAACAGCACACAAACATTCTCACTGATGAGGGTACAGTTTTCTCACATGTGACCTCCTAATGAAGAGAGCAAGAATTCTGCAAAACAGTCTGCATGTGTGCCAAAATCGAGTTTTTTGAGTCTGCTGGTGTGGCGCCGGTTTAAGGCTGCGCAGGGGCTTAAGTGAATCAGTTAATAATTTATGCGAACTAGTTCATTTAGATGAACTGTCTGAAAGTACTGATTCACTAAAATGATTCAGTTTTCCCAGCGCTACGAGAGAGAGAGAGAGAGAGGATGGTTTAGGTGAGTGTGATTGATTTCTCCCTCTGTCCCATTACTGAGTTCGTGCAGTAACAAATTAAGCATTTAGTGATGCTGCAGCACTACTCGTTGGAAAATGTAGCTTGTTACTGGAAAAGCGACACTACTGTGAAAATAGAACTACTATCAGGCTACTGAATTAGGCAAGTTAGTAGCATTGTCACTTTTAGTTGACTACTCCCCAACACTGTAGGGGAAATTTGTGATTTGTGAAACTCACTGATTAGCTTTATAAAGTCAAAAAAGAAAAAAGAGTCTCTTTGTGTCTTTGGCAAGAGTCAAAAACAGTGGTATGAAAGGCATTTACTAAGTTTTCCAGACTGAGTTTGAGTGGTAGCAAAGTATTCAGTATGTGCAACCCATCAGCAAATCCAAGAAAAACGCATCAGCTAGCTTAGCCAGAATATAAATTTGGACAGTCAGAGTACCACGAAATGGACGAGAGCCCGTACCATTTAAACAACATAACCACAACGCTTTGGAGTAAACAGGAGCTAGCAGAAGGCCTCTCTTGAGCTTATATTACTAGCAGTTTACAATGAAACTCGATAGATGAGAGGTAATACAGCCATCCTGAGAATTAAGCCAAGTCTTACGCTGCCAAGAGAAGGGCAAATGACGAACAGGTCCACCCAGCTAGTCGTGGAAAAGGAGCTGAGAAATAGGTGCCGCTAGCTAGCACATACTGCATTTAGACCATTCATGAACTGATACACAAGCAAAATAATACATGCATACTTGTTGCACAGTAATGAATTCTCATCTAGAGATTGAGGCGTAATGTGTCACCTCTTGGACATGGACTGAGACAAATGTTAGTTGAATGCACATGTTTAAAATAATTGACCAATTAAATCCAAGCACAAATTGTTCTTTTGGCAAGATAAAAGGCTGTGGTTGGGTAAATAGATACACACACAAGAGGACTATAGCTTCAGAAAGATGGTAGCACTAGAAGGCCCTGTGCTTTCAGCATGAATGAAAACAAAATAATCCAATGGAAACCTGTGTTCTGTTTCACATATTATTCCTCTTCCAATATCGATGTTTCACATATTATTCCTCTTCCAATATCGATGTCTCAATGAAAACCTGAAAAATATAGTGTATCCTATAACCAAACAACTAAAAATATTCAGACCTACAGTATATTACTGTTGTTCAATGTTACATTTATATTTATGAATTTTTCAAACATTTTTATCCAAAGCAACTTACATTGCATTCAAGGTAAGCATTTTATCAGTTAGTGAGTTTACTGGGAATCAAACGTCAAACTTTCGTAACCTCCATTCCCTGATGGAGGGAACGAGACGTTGTGTCGACGTAGTGACACTAGGGGTCACTCTTGGGAGCCCCAAACACCTCTGCTTTTTTGAAAAAAGGCCAATGGGAATTGGCGAGTGGAATTTGCACGCCACTCCCCCGGACATACGGGTATAAAAGGAGCTGGTATGCAACCACTCATTCAGGTTTTGTGCTGAGGAGCCGTGACCAGGTCCCGGCCATTTCAGCAGGTAGTTCAGTGTTGTGGCAAGAGGGACACAACGTCTCGTTCCCTCCATCAGGGAACGGAGGTTACGAAAGTAACCATGACATTCCCTCTCTGTCACTCACTCGACTTTGTGTCGATGTAGTGACACTAGGGGTCCCTATACAAAATGCCACAACTATCTGAACTGTGTTACGTGAACTGGCGGTGCGTGACGGGCAGACCATTGTGTGCCTCGTACCCAGCGCACCAGGCCGTCACGTAACCTCCCCCAACGCTCTTATGAGCGTCGAATGGTCCTTCAGGAATAAGTCGACTGCCAACAATAGGGACAGGCTAGCCCAGCCGAGGCCTCTTTTCCTCTTTTTTCTCCCCAAAAAGAATGGAATTTGTTAACCGACTGGGAGCCATAAGTGTCTACGTCGGGGGGTGTCCCTCCCGAGGGGAAGACACCGTGGAGACCACACCCTGCCCAAAAAGGGGGGGGTGGTATTTTGAGTGGAATACATCACATGGTCTTACCGAGTCTTGTCGGAAGTATGTCATGTGGAGAGGTCCCTTGGTGGGTCCTACCCGAAGGGGGAGGAGTTTATACAAAGCATGGTGACTGGGGGCAGAGGGGCCTCT
The DNA here is from genome assembly GCF_019703515.2 of Myxocyprinus asiaticus. Lineage (NCBI taxonomy): Eukaryota > Metazoa > Chordata > Actinopteri > Cypriniformes > Catostomidae > Myxocyprinus > Myxocyprinus asiaticus. Next base: position 656,514 of record NC_059348.1, on the reverse strand, counting down.
GCCCAAGGAAGATGCAGTTTACCGACAGGGAAACAATTTTGCTGAAGATATCACATGGGGTCGCCTTCGGGGAACCAGCACATGTGGAGCACCTACCTCAGTACAGGGCCTCATTAGTGCACGTACTGGGCCAGCAGCGAGTTTCTCCACAAACTCAACTGCCACAGGGCTAAGGAGGAAAGTCATCCAGGGATCACAGTCTGTGAACACGACTGGGAGTCAAGAGCGAACGTCTTCACCTCAGGGGAGGGGAAAGGCGCTATGTGCAAGTGGTACACCTGGCCAGCTGTCCCAGAACTTACCTGCTCATGCCTGCCAATGCACGGGATGAGACCGGCTCAACCCGGAGATAATAGAACCTCACAAAGGTGTTGGGTGCTGCCCATCCCACTGCTCTGCAGATGTCTGCCAAGGAGGTGCCACTGGCCAGGGCCTAGGAGGCCACCACACTCTTGATAGAGTGGGCTCGTAACCCCGCAGGGGGTGGCACATCCAGAGCCTGATATGCCATCGCGATGATGTCAGTGACCCAGTGGGCAATCCTCTGTTTGGAGACAGTGCTTCCTTTCCGCTGTCCACCAAAGCAGACAAAGAGCTGTTCAGAGCTTCTAAAGCTCTGCGTGTGATCCAAATAGATGCGTAAAGCTCGCACAGGACACAGCAACACCAACGCTAGGTCTGCCTCCTCCTTGGGCAGTGCTTGCAGGTTCACCACCTGATCCCTAAAAGGGGTTGTGGGAACCTTGGGCACATAGCCTGGTCGGGGTCTCAAGACCACGTGAGAGTAACCCAGACTGAACTCCAGGCACGATGTGCTGACAGAGAACGCCTGCAGGTCCCCTACCCTCTTGATGGAAGTGAGCGCAGTCAGGAGGGCAGTCTTCAAAGAGAGTGCCTTAAGCTCAGCTGACTCCAAGGGCTCAAAGGGAGCTCCCCATAGACCCCGGAGGACTACAGAGAGGTCCCACAAGGGGATGAGGCATGGTCTGGAGGGATTCAACCTCCTAGCGCCTCTCAGGAACAGGATGATCAAGTCATGCTTCCCCAAGTACTTACCATCTACTGCATCATGATGAGCCGAAATAGCGGCTACATACACCTTCAAGGTGGACAGCCACCCCTCCAGCCTCTCCTGCAGGAAGGAAAGCACCGATCTGACTGCGCATCTCTGGGGGTCTTCGCATCGGGAAGAACACCACTTAGCGAACAGACGCCACTTCAAGGCATACAGGCACCTCGTAGAGGGAGCCCTAGCCTGAGTGATCGTGTCTACCACCGCGGGTGGTAGGCCACTTAGGTCTTCCACATCCCGTCCAAGGGCCAGACATGGAGATTCCAGAGGTCTGGTCGTGGTGCTAGAAGGTGCCCCGTCCCTGAGAACCACGTCTGGGTGGGCCAGTAGGGTGCTCCTCGTCCTCCCTGACCTTGCACATGGTCTGTGCAAGTAGGCTCACTGAGGGAAATGCGTATTTGTGTAGTCCAGGGGGCCAGCTGTGTGCCAGCGCGTCTATACCGCGGGGTGCCTCAGTCAGGGCGTACCAATGTGGGCAGTGGGAGGATTCCCGGGAAGCAAACAGGTCTACCTGTGCTCGACCGAATCGACTCCAAATCAGCTGGACCACCTGGGCGTGGAGTCTCCACTCTCCCCTGAGCATAACCTGTTGTGACAGCGCGTCCGCTGCGGTGTTGAGGTTGCCCGGGATGTGAGTGGCTCGTAGCGACTCTTGAGGCGCTGCTGACTCCAGAGGAAGAGACGGCGGGCGAGTTGTGACATGCAGCGGGAGCATAGACCGCCTTGACTGTTGATGTACGCTACCATTGCTGTGTTGTCCGTCCAGACCAACACGTGCTTGCCCTGGATCAACGGCCGGAACCTCCGCAGGGCGAGCAGTACTGCCAACAACTCTAGGCAGTTGATGTGCCAATGCAGCTGCAGGCCAGTCCAGGAGCCGGCGGCTGTGTGCCCATTACATATGGCGCCCCAGCCCGTCTTGGAGGCATCTGTTGTAACCTGCTCTAGGGAATCCCTAATCGTAGAAATGCAAGGTCGGTCCAAGGACTGAAGAAGCAGCGACAGATCGGCGTGATGGCCACGTGATGTGTCCCGCAGTGCTATGCCCATCTCGGGACTCGTGTCTGAAGCCAGTGCTGAAGCGGTCTCATATGCATCAACCCGAGCGGTGTGGCTGCCACTGAGGATGCCATATGCCCAGGAGCCTCTGAAATAATTTCAGTGGAACCACTGTCCTCCATCTGAACGCCTTCAGACAGTTCAGCAACGATTGTGCACGCTCATTCGTGAGGCGCACTGTCATCGATACTGAGTCCAACTCCAAACCGAGAAAAGAGATGCTCTGAACCGGGGAGAGCTTGTTCTTTTCCCAGTTGACCCGAAGCCCCAGTCGGAGTGACCCCTAGTGTCACTACATCGACACAACGTCGAGTGAGTGACAGATAGGGAACCCATGATCTTGGCATTGCTAGTGACATGCTCTACCAGTTGAGCTACAGGAAATCCATAAAAATATTTACTATATATTTTTGCAATATAAAAATGTATTTATTGCAATATAAAAATTACCACCATCGTGAATATCACGGATTTAACACACTTTTCACTTTAAGTTTCCAAAAGTCATTTTCACATCCACTTTTTGCATCACAACTCATGAGTATGAGAGAGTACAGCAGGGATATGGTAATAGTTTCTTCTTATTGAAACCTACAGTAAGCATAAATGCCTTAATTTCCACAGTTTATTAGTCTGTTTTGACAAATAGTTAAAAACACTGACTCAATGATTCGTTCTTGTTATCATTCAAAAACTTTCAAGGAAGTCCCTGCATAGCATTTACAAGCTTTAAAATGTCTTTTTCCACTGACAGAAATTCAAAAGCTGTGTATTCTGACAAAATGAAAAATTTGAGTGCAACATATTTCATTATATATTTGTACCTGTGCCTGTTTTTATGGAGAGCTCATTACAGTTTGAAATTGATTTATATATGTTGTTTTCCCTTTAACAGCACAACTCTGCATATTTCCTCAAGTGAATATACATGTACAATTCACAGATATAATTATATTAATAATAACAATAATAAAGGCATCTATTTGTCAATTCTGTCTGATCAATACAATTGTACATGTTGATGCTTTATAAAACGCTCACATTATATTTTTATTAGTAAAATACCCCTCTTCCCCGTTATGATTATACATCTTGTCACAGAAGGTTCCTTTAGAACATATCACATAGTTCACATGAGCAATAAGGTTACAGTTCACAATCATCGACACCAAAAATTGAAACAAAATATGATTTAACAATAAATTTAATTAAGTATGAAACACATTGATGTTAAAAGCTTAGTAGAGGCTTATAGCCAAACAATGATCCCTGATCTTCTCAGCTCTCTTGTAGATGCAGTCTTATTTGTTTCCAGATCTTAGTGAAAATTGGTACTTTATCAGTTAATATAAATCTCAATTCTTCCAGGTGTAACATCTTTCCCAATTCTCTAGCCCACATCTCAAAATTAGGGACAGAATCCAATTTCCACATTTGTAAAATGAGTCTTTTTGCAAGCAACATACAAAACGAAATAGCCTGTCTTTGATACCCATTACAAAAAACATAATCTGCACCCAAAAGTCAATTGCAAGGGTCAGACTCCAGATTAATGGAGTGTGCATCAGAAAGAAATACAGTATGAATATGCATTGCCAGAAGGGCTGAATTTTACTACATGATCTAAAGGAATGAAACAGGGTACCTTCTGACAGTTTACATTTATTACAAAGTGAAGTGACCTAAGGAAAAATTCTGTGAAGCCTAGAGTTGGAATAATGAAGCCTATGAATTACTTTAAACTGAATCAGATTATGTCATTCACAGAACATGTATGTATATTACTCAAGCTTTCATTCCACATGTTGTCATAAATATTAAAACCATTTTTTCTTCGCAGTCATGCTTTATTTTGTTTGTGTTATTGTCTACGTTTTCCAATAATAAATTATAAATGTACGATACAGCTCCACTTATACCAGGATGAACTTTAAATAAGGTTCAAATTTAGAACTAATCTGGGATATGTTTTCTCGCAAAATCTTTTATTTGCAAATAGCCGAAAAATGGGGCATATTGCTGCTTAAGCTGATCAAATAAACTAAATTTGCCTTCTTTATTGAAATCCTGAATAGTCACTATGCCCTTGTGCTTCCATTGGAAAAAGACCTTATCCTCCAATCCAGGAGGGAAAGCATGATCGTTACAGATGCATCTTAATTTGTTTCCATACTCTAAGTGAATTCGAAATGACAACATTTCCATTAATATTTTTGATATCTATTTTAAAAGGACTGTTAAGTAGGGCCAGTAATGAAGTTCTTTTATACGGGGCTTCTTCAATCGCTAACCATTCGGGTTTATCGCCTGCTTCCGCCATTACTACCTTCCTCCACCACGCTAAAATATTTAAGTTGGCAGCCCAGTAATACAATTTGAAGTTAGGGAGACCAAACCCTCCTTGAACTTTTGTTTTACTTAAATGCTTCCTGTTGATTCTAGCCTTTTTGTTGGCCCAAATAAAAGAAGTTATAATGGATTCAAGTTGCTTAAATTGATGGAGGGGGATAAAGGAGGGAATAGCTTGAAATACGTATAAAAATCTTGGAATTACAACCGTCTTTATAGCATTAATTCTGCCGACCATAGACATGGGAAGTGTCTTCCAAAAAAGATCTGATTTGACTTGTTTGACTTTCTTTTTCCAATTTAATTTTAGTAATGTTTCAGGTTTCCTAGTGATTATTACACCTAAATATTTGAAGGATTGATGTGCAATTTTAAATTTGTGCTGTCCAATTTTTTTTTTTATCTATATCCTCAGAGATAGGCATTAATTCACCATTTTTCCAATCTATAGTGAATCCAGAGAAACTACCACATTTTTCAAGAAGATTAAGCAGTGGTGGGATGGACATTTCAGAATTTGAACTGTATAAAAGAATATCATCTGCATATAGCGAAATATGTTGGGGTCTACCCTCGATCACTATGGGAGCTATGCTTGGATGGTGTCTAACACTTGCGGCTAATGGTTCCATTGCAATTGCAAATAAAAAAGGAGATAGGGGACATCCTTGTCGTGTGCCATGAAACAGATGAAACGAATTTGAGATGTCTTGATTTGTAATGACTGAGGCTTCTGGGTGTGCATAAATAATATGAATCCATTTGATAAATTCTGAACTGAACCCAAATTTTCTCAGGGCTGCTATCATATATTCCCATTCTATTTGGTCAAAGGCTCATTTGACGCGCAAGTAATTTTTGGGGTTTGTCACCTATTTCAAACTGTTTTTGTTTCATATGAATAAGCTGTTTTAAAACATTTTTAGAAAGGATGGAATTGTATTCGCTCTGCAGAGCTATTAATCTCTTAAGTGTAATCTCACTGCCCGTTGATCTGTATTCTGTCTCTAAATATACTATTAGAGAGTCAATTTCGATTAATTTAGCTCTATCTTGTCTATTCCTAGCTGTCTGATATGATTTATTATCTCCTCTGATAACTGCCTTCATCGTCTCCCAAAGTACAGAATCAGAAACATCACCTGTATCATTATTTTCTGAAAAGAATGTAAATTTGCCTGAAAGATATTCACAAAATTTGACATCATTCAACAGCATATTATCAATTTCCAGGCATAGTTGCCTTTACTTAATTTTATTTTTAGGTTGTTGGGCCTCAGAAGAGGCATGAGCGTGAATATTATAGACGCCTGAGAACCACGTACTTCCAAGGGAGTAATGCACCAGGTCTGGAGGAGGAACGAGCTTTCAAGTCTCTTTTCCTTCACAACCTCCATGAGTGCGTGCGATATGACGTCACGATGCACTGCAGAAAGTACGCGCAACTGGCATGGGAGACAAGCGTGTGCCCTGCCCGAGGGCATGAAGGCGACGCCAGAGCCCTGGGGATCCAAGCCTCATATGCAGACCTAGCGCTTGAAGGCAACAAAATGCCTCGCGTTAAGGTGAATGCTAGAACAGGACCCCAGATGCGCCGATCACCCCGCCGGCAGGGTAGGCAACAGAACCAGAGGGGTGGTGACCAGACACACCCCCAGGGTCACGGCAGGCCTAAACAACAAAACGTTCGCCGGCAGAAAGGAAAGGCGCAGTTTGAACGAAAACCCAAACAAGAAGGTGAGTGGGGTTTCAAATCCCCTCAAAGAACAAGATTTGAGAGAGGAAATGGAGGATATAAGGAGACGCTTGACTGAGTTAGTAACTAAGCTTGACGTGCTCCATTGTTCACCAGGTCCATCGACCTCCTCAAAGGAACACGGCACTAAAACCCTGTCAGTATAACTAGACGATGTACCCCCTCCCGTTAACGCCAAAGTTTACTTTGTAGGTCGGGAAAAGGGGAACAGGGTCCAAGTTGCTCCCCAAAACAGTCACTCCTAACATGCCACACCCTCCTTTTCTGACCCTCTTGGGTGATCTGTACCGTAAGGGCAACGCCTGACACATGGGTCATTCAGCTCCCACGCACTACTTGACACCGGTTCCAAAATAGTCTAATGGGTTCCAACACCTTCGCAGAGGTGGCTAGAGCAAAGCTCTCCCTTGGCAAACCGTTATAGACAGAGACTTACAATGTAAGCATCACAAGCTACATGCAAGATAGGTCATCTATCACAAAACGGGCCTGGATTGACACCTTTCAAGGGATGATGCTAACAGACCCTGTTTACATATGTCCCATTAATACGGAACCACTGTTAGTTGGCCAGGACCTACTGAACCTATTGGTTCCACTCATTGACTGCCATCGTGGACACATGTGGGCTCAGGTTGACATACCGAGACCACTTGGTCCAGAAAACAGTTTGCCAGCTTCAGATGCACACGTTGCCATTGTCCAAAAATCCAGCCTAGATGACGACTCCAATAAGAACAATTACAGGGCCTGGGTAAAACCCTTCAGGGTACTATAGTCACTGTAAATTTGCAATCCGTTCTTATCAATAACATTTTGCACGCTTTAGGAACTTTGTCAGAGAAAACAACTTATGCGTGTATCGTTAGAGATCTAATGCAGGACCTCAGGGAAATTAGCTCCTCAGTCAACAGTCTGAGTGATGGAAGGATTAAAGCTTACCTGGTCTCCCTAGACCTTGTCGAACAAATCCTTAGATCTGCTACTATCTCCGTTGTGCAACCTTCACAGATACACATGGCATATAGTTTTGGCATTGAAATTCCAATCCATGTAAATCCTCAGAACCTCAAAATAGGATTTATCCTCAATCTACCATCATAGGCAGAATATATATAGACTAAAGTCTGTATTTAATGTTGGTTTTCAGAGAGGTAATGCACACATTCACCTCAAAACACCACCAACACTCGCCTTTCATGATGAGGACCCCTCGCTCTACCTTATCCCTAACCTAAACGTGTACCAAGACAAAGTACATTCATTGGGTTTGTCAAAACACAACCCCTTTGTTAGAGAGGTGACTAACTACCTCCCTGAACAAGTGTCATGGTAGCATGTCCTTTAAAGATGAAGGAACAGAGACAAAGGTAGAGCGAGCAGGCAATCGCTGGCTCGTTAACACACCAGCCACCGAAGTCCCAATGTCATACAACTGCCATGATACAGCCACTAAACTAAGGCTACCAAACCAAACGGTGTTCTTAATGGTTCCCCAAGGAGCCACTGTGCACATTGGTGATATTCTCCTCCATTATCTCAACGTCGACAAACATGACGCAGAAATTGAGATCATGGACGCATGTGGAGGTCATAGCCTCACCGTTGATGACACCCTTCAACAGCAGCTTCAGGCTGAAGGGATGAAATTAGTGAAGTTCAGTCTCAAACTGACTGGCTTGACCACTATGTTTCCTAGTCACATAAGCAAATCGTCATCTTACCGAGAACACCCTATCAGTTTGTTTGGCCTCTGGCTCCTCCTTAGTGGTTGGATCATCATCGCAATTATTGGACACGCCATGTACAGGTACATTCAACACCTACAGGCCAGACAGGACTCACTTCTCATACCGCATTTTACACACCAGTCTGAGCCCATCCCACAGGTTAACCCCATCATTTCCAAGGATAAGCCTTTTAACCTTTAACCCTCCTTTCCTCTAACATTTTGTTCCTAGTAACCAATGTCAGGTTCTACTTTGATTTTGTGTTATGACCAAAGAACAAGAAAGGATTGTGTTATGGTTAATGCTGTGCCTTCCAATAACTTGAAATGTTTATGTGTGATGAATGTAGTTTTAATTTTAGCTAGAAGTTCTATGCCCAGATGTGCCTCAATCTCTGTCCAGACGATAAAGCCTCTGTGAACTCTAATGAACTGTATGGACTGTGCAACCATTTCTCTTTCCTATCAGGAATACATGGATGGCATAACCCACAGGTTACTGTGAACCGACAAGAACTGTTTGGCCCTTCAGTTGCTCTAAAGATGCTGGACAACAACCAACTCTTCAGACCAAAGGGGGGAATGTTGGGCCTCATGTATTCAGATAGAAGACAAAGGCAGGCCTAACACAGTCGTAAAAACCTAACTCAGGCCCCCACATTCCAAGTCGTAAATTATACTGATAAAAATCACACCAAAATCAAACAAAGGGAGTCCAAAACAGACTACAAATCCCATGAAGCCTTGCTCACTAAAGGATCGAACTCTCAACTCTTATTGGATGAGGCACACAACAGAACGTCCCTCAAACATGACATCATCAGGAGTTGAAATACCTCTGAAATGCTTCCAGGATTTGCTTCCAGCAACTTTGTTTGCAGCGTGTAGACGCAGCTCATCGCTGCTCTCACGTGCAACCTCGTGGCACAAGGAAGTAACGTCTGACTTGAAACTGTGGCCATACAATCTCCATCTCGCCGGACGAGTTGAGATTACTCTGTGTTCAACTGAACACTCTAATGGATCCGAAGGAGACCACTGAGCAATCCGCAATTTTATCCGTTTGCCTGCAGAAGTGAAGAGATTAAAGATTTCTCTTCCATCTTCAATCAAGTCGACATTTCTGAGTTCTCCGCTAGCCCGCCGAGAATCAACAGCCGTGCCCGCCAACAGAGCGAGGAAACGGCCTCCCGTCATCACCCGAGCCTCAAGGAACCGGGTCGGAGTTAAAGGACGGAGGAAAACACATTCTACCTGTGTCCTCATGTGATTCAAGTAAGAGGTTTACATCTGGGCAGAGATAGAATATTATAGTGTGCTATTCTTGTGTTTCAAGGTTTTTGCTTGTACAGTTTACGGACTGCCATGTCCGCTCATTATTAATACTCAGGGTATTAATTATCACGAATTTGTTTTGCTGTATTGGGTCCAACCAAATTGGACTGTTGTGCAATTTCGCCATCGCGGGTGAGACAGGTAAACAGAGTTCATCCATTAAAGAGTCAAAGTACATGGGACTGTTTACGAGCCGTCCACCGCGTCTCTGAGCAATGAACTAACAACTGCTTTCTCTCCCACGATCACGAAATCGGCTTTAGGGCCATCACTTCTCTCTCCCTCTCATACTAATCACACACACACACACACACGCATGCGACCCCTCACAAACATTCTGGCACACATACACCTTATGTGTTATAGGATTATTTTTATTTCCATATCTAATCATATCACTGTTTAGTTTGTAGTTGTAAGTCGGAAGTTTATTGACTGCATTGTATTAATTATTAATTGATATTACTGCATAAATAAACTTTGTTTATATTACAAAGAGAAGTGTTTTGGTTTGTTTTGCATACGCCTGTGTCATGCTGACGGGATGTCAGTGCTCGGATTCAAACCTTCATTCACTGTTTTTTTTTCCCCCTGAAAATCGATATTCTTCGGATGTTGATTTTCCTAAGAAAACAGTCTAATATTGAGACTGTTTTACTATCTGGTTATAAGTCCCTGATTCCAGGGTGGTGCCCCGTCAATGTTAATCCTTATTAATATTCTATTGATTTTTGATAATTGATAATTATCTTTGATGTTTGTTGAATTTGAATGATCAGTAAGCTAGTGTTAATTTTAATTAATGTTTCATCGATGTTAACAATTAATGATTATCTTTGATAATTGTTGATTTAGAGGATTAAAAAAGCTAACATTGATTCTCATCAATGTTCTATTGATTTTAATAATTAATAATTATCTTTGATAATTATTAATTATTGCTAATAACCAAACCCGCTCCTAAACGTAGCGCACTACATTTACTGGAGCCCCATATGAGGTTTTAATGAGTTAGATTCAATTAATTAATTTAAATATTAATTAATAACTAAAGAAATAATTATTAATTATTTCTGATAGTAACACTGATCTAAACAACCAGTAAAGCCCTACAAGGTTAAGAGAGACTGAAGCATGATCTGATAACAGCCTATTATGATACTGTGTTAATACTCTACATAATGCAGCAATCTCAAGTCTATTAGGAAGAAATAGATCCTTGAATACGTTTTGTGATCTGAAGAATAAAATGAAAAATCATGATCAGTGGGGTGTAATGCCCTCCAGCTATCTACCAGGCTTAATTTCTGCATATACAGTAATTGTTCAATACAGCAGTCAATTTGCTTATTGTATTACGATGAGGACTTGTGTCCAATCTAGTATTTAACACACAATTATAATCACCTGCCATGATGACTTGTGAATGCATAAAATCTGGTATGGTTTTGAAAACCTTCTGATAAAATGATGGGTCGTCAAATTTAGGACAATACACATTCACTAAGGTAATAAGCAAAGAGTTTATCTCCCCACATCCGATCAGATATCTACCATTTCTATCAGTAATTGTTTGCGTATGTATAAAAGGAACCGTCTTCTTAATCAGTATTGCTCTAGATTTAGTTGAGTAATTTGACTGGTAGATTTGAGACATCCATGGAGCTTTTATGCTAAACCTCGCTGTAGCTTTAACATGCGTTTCTTGAAGGAAAACTATCTCTGCATTTAACTTCTTGAGGTGTGCATAAATCTTTCCTCTTTTGATTGGACTGTTGAGTCCACATACGTTCCAACTCAATAGTTTCAGTGTGTCGTCACCACAAACATTTACCTTGTTACTCGTTGTTCAATATAAAACTTCCTTTGCTTGAACATCTTAAATAAAAACTGTACATTATACCTTCCTGCTCGAACTGAAAAATAATTAACCTTCCCACAAACTTGAACATTGTGAACCTTCTGAATTCGAACACAGCCCCTTTGCCCACCTCCCTCCCCCCACCATATACATCCCATGCTACCATTATGGATATTTCCCCACAACAAATTAACACTTGCATCTGTCAACTCACCTTCGATGCTCCTTGGCATTCCACATATTAAAGTAGCCCTCCACTCATTTCACTAATATACTACTGTAATGAAACTGTCTTGGTTACTGATGTAACCTTTGTTCCCCGATGGAGGGAACAAGACATTGTGTTGATGTAGTGACACTAGGGTTTCACTCTTTAGAGCCCCAATCACCTTTGCTTTATTCAGAAAAGGCCAATGAAAATTGGTGAGTGGAATTTGCATACCACTCTCCGCCCCGGACATATGGGTATAAAAGGAGATGGCATGCACCACTCATTCAGAGTTGTGCTGAGGAGCTGAGAGAGTGCCCCGGCCATGTCAGCGATTAGTTCAGCACCACGGCAGGAGGAACACAACGTCTCGTTCCCTCCATCAGGGAACAGAGATTACATCAGCAACTAAGACGTTCCCTGTCTGTCACTCACACAATACTGGGTCGATGTAGTGACACTAGGGGTTCCTATACGAAACGGCCCAGGCACTGAACCGTGTCACAAGCTACAGAGGAGCTGATATGGGCAGGCTGCTGTGTGCCTCGCAGCAAGCGCTCGGCCACGTCGTGACCTTCCAGCAAGTTAGGTAAGTGTCTCCCTGGTCCCGATAAGGGTGGGAGGAGGCACTTACCCGAGGAGGCTACAGGCGGTGGCCTTTCCTGATTTTTGTATTAAGCAATTTCCCACTGAGCACCTGCTAGATTAGCGCTGGGGAAGTGCTCTTCCCTCTCCAGGAGGGAGAGCACAACGGAAACCATATCCTACCGGAGGGAGGTTAACATATGGAGAATACCTCACATGGACTTACCGACGGGGAAGTTCACATATGGAATGATGCCACTGGGAAGGACCCTATCTACGGAGAGGGTACACAGCAACAGTGACAAGATAGTGCACATTGTCACCTAAAAAAGGGGAAAGGCACAATGCAAACAATACACCCGACTGGCTGCCCGGCCTACCTGTTGTCACCCCTTAACACTCGGGTTGAAACCGGTTCTATGCACTGGTTGCAGAACCTCGCAAAGGTATTGGGTGTAGCCCAACCTGCTGCTCTGCATATGTCTACTGGAGAGGTGCCCCTTGCCAGTGCCCAGGAGGACACAACACCTCTGGTGGAGTGCGCCCGGACTCCCAAAGGGCATGGCAGGCCTTGTGATTGGTAAGCCAGAGTAATGGCATCCACAATCTAATGGGGCAACATTGTTTGGAGACAGCTTTCCCCTTCTGCTGCCCTCCAAAGCAGACAAAGAGCTGCTCCGAGCATCTAAAGCCCTGTGTGCGGTCTAGATAGACGTGCAGGGCATGAACTTGACACAGCAACGACAAGGCTGGGTCTTCCTCCTCTGAAGGGAGCACTTGCAGGTTCATCACCTGATCTCAGAAGGGAGTGGTGGGAACTTTGGGCACGTAACCGGGCCAGGGTCTCAGGATCATGTGAGAGCATGCCAATCCGGACTCCAGGCATTCTCTGGTGACAGAGAGCACCTGTAGGTCCCCAACCCTCTTGATGGAAGTGAGCACCACCAGGAGGGCCGTCTTCAGTGACAAAGTGCTGAGCTCGGCCTGCTCCAGGGCTCAAAGGGGGCTCTCTGTAAGGCAGGTAGGACCACAGAGAGATCCCAAGAGGGAACCAGGCACAGTCTAAGGGGATTCAATCTCTTCACGCCTTTGAGGAACCTGGTGATCAGGTCGTGCTGCCGCGAGGGTCTCCCATCCAGTGTATCGTGATACGCTGCTATAGCAGCCACGTACACCTCCAGGGTAGAGGGAGACTGCCGTCTCTCCGGCCCCTTCTGAAGGACAACACAGACCCAACAGCATACCTCTGTGGATCTTCCCCGTGGGAAGAACACCAATTTTCGAAGAGATGCCTCTTCAGAGCATACAGCCACCTCGTGGAGGGGGCTCTGGCCTGAGTGATCATGTGTACCACCACTGGCGGGAAGGCCTGCTAGGTCCTCCGCGTCCCATCCAGGAGCCAGACATGGAGATTCCAGAGGTCTGGCTGCGGGTGCCGGAGCGTGCCCTGCCCCTGAGTGAGAAGGTCCTGCCTCAGGGGAATGCGCCAGGGAGGGGCTACTGCCAGGAGCATCACGTCTGAGAACCAAGTCCGGTTGGGCCAGTACGGCACAACCATCAGGACTTGTTTCCCATCCTCCCTGACTTTGCACAACATCTGTGCAACGAGGCTCACTGGGGGAAACACGTACTTGCACAGCCCCCGAGGCCAGCTGTGTGTCAAGGCATCCATGCCGAGGGGAGCCTCGGACAGGGAGTACCAAAGGGGGCAGTGAGAGGACTCTCAGGAGGTGAAAAGGTCCACCTGCGCCTCCCCAATCTCTCCCAAATTAGCCGGACTGTGCGGGGCTGGAGTCTATATTCTCCGCGGAGCATTACCTGCCGTGAGAGCACATCCGCAGCACGGTTGAGGATGCCCGGGAGGTGAGTGGCTCGCAGAGACTTCAACGTCTGCTTACTCCAAAGGAGGAGGCGGTGGGCTAGTTGCAACATGCGACGTGAGCGTACGCCACCCTGGTGGTTTATGTATGCCACAGTCACTGTGTAGTCCGTCTAGACCAACACGTGCTTGCCCTGAATTAATGGCCGAAGCCTCCACATGGCCAGCGATGCCACAAGCAACTCTAGGCAGTTAATGTGCCATTGCAGGCGGGGCCCTGTCCAGAGCCCCGATACTGCCTGACTGTTGCACATGGTGCCCCAACCTGAATTCGAGGCATTCGTCATGACCACGACGCGCCTCGAGACCTGCTCTAAGGGAACCCCTGCCCATAGAAATGCCAGATCTGACCAAGGGCTGAAAGTTTGGTGGCACTGTGTCGTGATAGTCATGTGCTAGGTGCCGTGGCACCGTGCCCACCTCGGGACTCGAGTCTGTAGCCAGTGCTGGAGCAGTCTCATATGCATCAACCCGAGGGGAAGTACTGCCTCCGAGGATGCCATATGCCCCAGGAGCCTCTGAAATTGTTTCACCGGGACTGCTACCTTCTGCCTAAAGATTCTCAGGCAGGCCAGCACCGACTGAGCATGCTCGTTCGTAAGGCATGCCATCATGGTGACCGAGTCCAACTCCATACCGAGAAAAGAGATGCTCTGCACAGGGGAGAACTTGCTCTTTTCCCAGTTGACCTGAAGCCCCAGTCGGTCAAGGTACCGAAGAACAAGGTCCCTGTGTGCACACAATAGATTTCGTGAGTGAGCTAGGATCAGCCAGTCATCAAGATAATTGAGGATGCGAATGCCCTTTTCCCTTAGCGGGGCCAGGGACTTTGGTAAAGATGTGAGGGGACAGGTATGGTCATCCCTTGAAGGCAAACTGTGTTGAGGAAGGATCGATACGTGAAAGTACGCGTCCTTCATGTCGATGGCCGTTAGACGTTAGGATGCGCTTCTGCATCAACATCTTGAATGGAAGCATGTGTAAGGCTCTGTTCAAGGCACGCAGATCCAGGATTGGGCGCAACCCCAAGAACCACCATACTTACCTGTTTGCTGGCTTTCCTTCAATGGAAAACAAGGGAACGCGAGATACTCGCATCCCACTCGTTGACCGGAAAGACTTACAGCGCATGGCCATCACGAGCATTGAAGAATGACCCAGGGAATGAGGAAACTGCTCTTTTACTGACAAACTGGGTGCCTGGGTGATGGTCGTGCTGGTCCAGGGGCAGGAGTGGAGCCCGTACACTTACCTGGGTAAGTCAGGCCAGTCAGAGTCAGTAACCTCGTCCCTGGGTTGCCTGTACCAGGGCCGCTTCGGAACCCGTCCGGGGTTCCTAGCAGCCGGTTGATGGGCAGGTGGTGCCACCTTCCTGCGGGAGGATCTTCTTCTCAGAGGCCGGCGTGCGGGCTCTGATGGTGGGGGAGCCGGGGCCGACACCTCAGGAGGACGGCCTTGGCGAGAGGCAGACAGGGCACGGGACTTCGGAGGTCAGTAGGCGGCCGAGTCGTGCCGCAGCATGATGTGTTTAATGGCCTCCATCTGCTTCTTCACCATCGAGAACTGATGGGCGAAGTCCTCGACAGTGTCACCAAAGAGCCCCCCTTGGGAGACGGGCGCATCGAGAAAGCGGACCTTCTCGGCGTCAAGCATCTCCACAAGGTTGAGCCACAGGTGTCGCTCTTGGACCACCAAAATGGACATCATCTGACCCAGGGTGTGCGCCATGACTTTCGTCACTCGTAGAGCGAGGTCGGTCGCAGTGCGCAGTTCCTGCATGAGCCCTGGGTCGGTTCTACCCTCGTGTAGATCTTTAAGCGCCTTGGCCTGGTGAAGCTGCAGGATGGCTATGTCAGTGTTCCACTTGCCAATTTTCATTGGCCTTTTCTGAATAAAGCAAAGGTGATTGGGGCTCTCAAGAGCGAACCCCTAGTGTCATTACATCAACACAATGTCAAGTGAGTGACAGACAGGGAACTTGCAAGTCTTTTTTTGAAAATCAGTGAACAAGTTCAGATTGCTTCTTTGATGATCCCCGCAGACAAGCGCAGCAACTTTCACCAGTTTTCACCATATTCCACAGGTATGTTTCAGCCAGCTCAGGTACATCGAAAACCCTAGTCTTTTTGTCCCTTACGGTCACGATGAACTTTGAGGGAAAACGAAAACCACATCTCACTTCATGTTCCCAGCATTTCTTTCATATGGTGTCAAACTTTTGTCTCTGCTTCAAAACATCCGCAGCAAAGTCCGGAAATATGCGTATCACTTTGCCTTCGTATTGCAGGGTTTTTGATCTTGCCAGGCACAGAATGTGTTCTTTTGTTTGATAATGATGAACTCGGACAACCTCTCTGAGGTTGTAGTGATGGGTGTGCCCTGTCAATTTGAATTGGACTGTCGAAATTCTCTTCACCCAACACCTGTGTCAGAAGTTTCATCACAAACTCTGTTGGTCTACAACTTTCAGCTCCTTCCTTTATGCCAAACATTTGAACGTTTTGTCATCGTGATCTTGATTCCAAGTTGCAGGTTTTTTCTCTGAGTTTCTCACATTCGTTCTCCAAATGCGCATACCATTTCTCCAGTGATTCGATGCAGATTTTGTGAGCTTTTGTTGCCTCCTCAGTCATGGCCACTCTAGTAGAAATATTAGCGAGTGAAATATTCAAATCTGATAGAGTAGATGAAATGGCCTCAAATTTTTTGTCGAAGGAGTTGCTCAATTTCATTATGGCCTCCATTATGTCCATGTTCGTCTATACCTCTGTATGTGTGTTAGCTTGATTAGCTGATGCCTCCACGAGGATGTCCGTTGTGCTTTTGTCTTCTTCCGTACACGCCTTTTCAGTTTTCTCATGTCTTGTCAGCATTTTGCAGGGTAGGCAGAATGAATAATTTGTGATTTTCAAATGGCTGCAAGGAGTATTCATTTAAAATATTCAAAACTTGTGGAGAGCCGCTGAAAACACGTTCACACCATTCAATGTCCAGAAGTCCACCACAACTCGGCATAGTTAAAAGTGAAGAACTAGGGGGCCTGGGTAGCTCAGCTAGTATTGATGCTGACTACCACCCCTGGAGTCGCAAGTTCGAATCCAGGGCGTGCTGAGGGACTCCAGCCAGGTCTCCAAAGCAACCAAATTGGTCCGGTTGCTAGGGAGGGTAGAGTCACATGGGGTAACCTCCTCATGGTCGCAATTACTGGTTCTCCACATGCTGTGAGTCTCCGTGGTGTCATGCACAATGAGCCACGTGATGAGACTTGTCCTCCGTCACCCGGATTGAGGTGAGTACCTGCACCACCATGAGGACCTACTAAGTAGTGGGAATTGAGCATACCAATTTGGAGAGAAAAGGGGATAAAAAAAAAGTGAAGAACTAAATCCAAGATGGAGGACGAAGCTAGAGAAATTTTAATTATAAATATACTTGTTATCCATTCAATACTGAAAAGTAATGATAAAAATAGTTTGAAATTATATAAAACTGTAAATGTTTTGTTCCTCTTACATCACTATTAAAATCAATTGTAAGGCTTCATCTTCATTAATCCGGATACATTTGAAAACTGCGGGGGGTTTATCAAAACGTTCTCCGTCCACACTGCCGTTTTCAAGCATTTTCCAAAAGTTGCTCATCCACACTGAAACGTATGAAAATGCTTAAATCCCCTTACTGCACATGCGAAAAAATTGATCGCCGTTGCATGTCCGGTCTCAAACGCAATTGTACTCGTGTTCCGTCGCTGGACACAATTCTGAGTAAACTTCCCATCGTCCTTTGAATGAATGCAATGTGAATGTTGTATAAATTAACATTTATCTTTAACAATGCTATCAAAGTGAATATCGGGGGGGGGGTGCTGGGTAGCTCGGCGAGTAAAGACGCTGACTACCTCCCCTGGAGTCACAAGTTCGAATCCAGGGCATGCTGAGTGACTCCAGCCAGGTCTCCTAAGCAACCAAATTGGCTCGGTTGCTAGAGAGGGTAGAGTCACATGGGGTAACCTCCTCATGGTCGCTATAATGTGGTTCTCGCTCTCGGTGGAGCGCGTGGTAAGTTGTGTGTGGATGCCGAAGAGAATAGTTTGAAGCCTCCACATGCACTATGTCTCTGCGGTAACACGCTCAACAAGCCACATGATAAGATGCGCGGATTGACGGGCTCAGACGTGGAGGCAACTGAGATTTGTCCTCTGCCAACCGGATTGAGGCGAGTCACTATGCCACCACAAGGACTTAGAGCGCATTGGGAATTGGGCATTCCAAATTGGGGAGAAAAGGGGAGAAAAGAAAAAAAAAATTGAATATCAAAAAAGTGAATATCAGGCACAACAGCGCTGTTACAACACGGGCCGCCATCTTGATTGCTTTGGCTGAATGTATCACATGACTGCGTCACATGACAATAAATACATAATCGTTTTCAGATATATCCATTTCCCCTGTCCACATTACAATGTGAAGACGGCGTTTTCAAATGAAAACATATTAGTGTGCCTAAGTCAAGTCTCCTGTGCTCTGCACAATATGAATGGCACGTAGAGTTGCTTTTGATGTTTCAAATGTGTCTCTCATGAGGCTCCATTACTGTTAGGTTTCTACCATAGCAGGCAGTTGCCTACGTAGGCAGGAGGCAGCTCACTAAGTTTTGGAACAGACCCAATGACTGCTCGAGCAACAATTTGCATATGAAGACACCTCGTTTTGGACAGCCTTCCAAGACATCATTGCGTCACATCTATTGATCTACTGGATGTCTCCCTTATTTGACACACCATGTTCAGGTCATGGAGCTTCTGGGGAAATGCCAATCAATATTTGTATAACCTTGAAGGGCACTGCGGGAAGGGGACACCACATGAAGGGACGAAGGTCAGCAACTCAGAAAGGCCGTTAGTGAAGGGTACATTCATACAGATACATAATGCCCTGCTACCCTTAGAGTACCCACTTCAAGGGCTTGGCCTAGGGATGCTCACTTTCATTTGGAATTCGCCCTACAGTAACGAGCTAATGAGTTGAATCTGGTGTGTTAGATTATTGAGACATACAAAATGTGTGGTGTTAGGGGTACTCCAGGACCAGGATTGGGAAACACTGATCTAACACACATTCAAGTCAGCTTTAGACATAACCAAGCAAATATTTAGTAGCTAAAATACCTCTTCCTTTTTAGAAAAGTTGAAAATAAAAGTGAGACATTTTTTAAATAATTACTGCTTTTCAACCACTCATCCAACCAACTAGCGAACTACACACATAGGATTTTGGGATATTAAAAGTCAACAAAGTCTTCCTTTATGGTGCCTTCAAAAACATACCAGATGAAGGTTTCTCAGTAGTCAGGATGTGACGCAAATATTGGATTCGAACATGTCTTGGTACCTTACATACCTATGCAGCCTCCAAAGGCAGAATTATCCATGTTATTTTCCAGCGGCTTCAAATTGGGGAACCCGGGTTCAGATCTCATGTTGAAACTAGGAAGTAATTGCATTTACATAATCAGTGATGAGCATGATTGGGAGGAGGCATATTTCCCTCCAACATTACATTTGTACTCCACTGATGGTTAAGTTTAGGTTTAGGGTTTGGGTTTGGGTGTTCAGTTTATAAAATATGTATTCCTCTTCACTGTATTACAGCCTGTACTGCTGAAACGACTCGCTTCACAACTCACTTTTAGCGCCCATCTGTGGACATTTCACCCGGGAAATGGAGCTCACACAAGCCCATACGCACAACAACACTTTGGCCACTGGGGGCAGTGTTTTGAATTTCAGTGAGCACAGACCAATTTTATCTAAAGAAAAGTCAACCTACTGTGTCTGATTTCACTGTGAGATCAGTCTGATCACACTGTCATCGGATTAATTCATTACAGTCTTGTAAATCTATTTAGAGCTCCCTATAATTCACTTGATAAACAACACACTATGTTCTCACGCTACCTTTCTCTGTATATATTTACATATCTATGTATATAGTGTACACATGTATAGTACCTGTTTGTATATAAAAATATAGATGGAAAGAAAGAGGAGCAGTTTTTGTTATTTAATATTTTATTTATGAATTATAGAGCACTCTAAAGGAGAGAGATGGACACATATAAACACACACTGAGTTTGAATGAGTGCAAGGTGACATCAAGACCCCCATTCAGCAGGGGAGCCTTGAACAGCCCCCTTCCTCCAGCCAGAACACTTTGTCCCAGGACATTTGCAGCCCGCTGGCTTTCAGTTCTAGTATCACTTTACTTTTTGCCTGCCAACCGTCCCACTTTCCAGTGACAGTCTGAGACTTGACACGTGCACATCAGAGCTGTGTTCAGTGTCTGCACACCTACTCATTCTTTATTATTACTGTCCACAATAAAATGTAAAATGTGGACAACCCACATTTTAGAATAATAGTAAAGTCATCAAATCTATGAAATAACACAAATGGAAGTATGGAAACTGTGTGGTGACAATAAAAATCAAACATATTCAAAACTATCTTACATTTTATGTTCTAGTAGTAGTCATCTAGATTACAGCTTGATTGTCAATGGATGGTGCAACTGTTTGTGAACATTGGAAAAGGTGAGTATTTCAAATCTAGCCACATGAGCGGTTTCGCAGGGCAAAAATGGAGGTGGTTCTCTAATTTATCGTAGGTGTAGACAAGGAGCATTCCAATTGTGTGTCTGCACTGAATCTTATTACACTTTAATAATAGATACACAGAATATATTGTTCTGCCTTCCTGTGGTGGCCTTGGGAGGCAAAACACAATCGCATTAGCAAAACAAGCTAAAGTTAACCACTGAAAAAGTGAGGCCACAACACAACAAAATATCAGAAAACTATTTAGTGCAAGTCATACAGCATCATTAAGTGGCAACACAACAGCATTAATAGTAGCTCAACACAAGTGCATCATACTTCTAAGGGTTGTGGTTGTGTTTGTAATGGTAAGGCGCAACTTTTTATGTAGCTTCCATCAAATGACATATGAAGTTAGATTTATGAAAGGCCTCTATTTGTTCACATACTAGTCTAAATTAAAACTAGATTCGATGTTGTTTTGTGGGCTCATCATAATGAAAATTATAAATGATAGTGACTACCACATTGCCAAGCAAGAGATTGCAGTGGTAGTCAAAACTCCTTTGCAACTGAGAGGTTCTGGTGATCCATATACTGTATAAACATGAAAGTAGCCTGACTGATCTCAATGTGATCTCGAAGTAAATTGAAAGTTGAGATCGGTCTGCGCTTACTAAAGAACCACTACCCTCAGTCCTTGAAGAGGGAAGTGTTTTAGAACATCAGGTGAATTGTCCACAGAGGGGCGCCAAATGCGAGTTGAGTTTTGTTTTAAATGAAAGCAGGGACTAAAACCAAAATGTTTCTCATTTTGGTTCATTCTGAACAAAAAATTTATTTTTTTGTTCCAGTTCAAAAGTTCCGCAGCCTCCTTTCCAAATGTTTACCAGTTAGAACAAAATAAAAGAATGGTTAATAATGTTCTTTTTAAAATTACAGGACTCTGCACTAAGGGTGGGTGAAATACCAATTGCAGCATTGCCAGATCTCACAAGAGAAGCAAGTAATCTGGTCAGGAAAAACAAGCTCAAAATAAGCCACTTGCCTCAAAGTAAACAAAAATTTTTTTTGATTTATTACAATAGAAATCATAACAAGCATACAGTTAATTAAGTGTTAAGTAACATTTTTATAATAAATCTGCCTTTGAGTCAATACCCAGCAACATCAAATCTGTATTAATGCATCATATCTAACAATAATTCAGTGAAGACTTATTAAACTTAATACAACTGAGAAAAGTACTTTTTACATCTAAAAATGTTTTCCTTGTATCTGAATTAGCCATGCATGTATATGTAGTAATTATACATAACTGTTAAAAAGGACTTCATTCACAGAATACGACATCCACAACGGACAATTAGGAACAATTGAAAATCACTTTGTTCTGGTTTTTGGTTATGTTCTGCAAAACATTTTGTTCGTTTTCGATTTTCATTTACGTTCATTGAACCGTTTTTGGTCCCTGAATGAAAGGGAAGAGGAATGCATATTTTATTAACTCTACCCTCAAACCCAAACAACCCTAAACCTAAAGAGGCCTTCACATCAGACGCGTCAGTGCTGTCGAATACATTCAGTTCTATGGAATGAAGCATAAGTGTTGCCCTCAGTGCCGCGTTGTGCTTCCTTCAAGCAATTCAAACAATTTAAACTTTGACCCCCTTGCCACTGACCTTTCGAAGCATCAGCCAATCATTACCGAACAATTTGCTTATTATGAATGTCTCATAATTCGTTTTTATTAAATATTTATTTTATCTTTTTATTTTTATTTTTTTGAGCATCCAGAGACCGCAGTTACTGAGCTAATAAAATTCACCAAGAACATGCAAAAACCTTAAAGGTACACTTAGTATTTTTTGCTAATTACATTTTTTATACATAAAGGCAGGAATAGCATTTTTTAGAAATATGATGAAAATCATGTACATCCAATAAAAGCTGTTTAATTTAACATTGAGTGGGTCGCCCCCTAATGGGCACTGCCATGATGACAGCACATGACACTGTTTCATGCGACTGACCAAGTTGCTACCACTAGTAATGGCAATAATAATAACATGTTTACATGTAAACAAAACAAGCAAACCAAACAATATAACAACAAACACAATATTCTTACAACAACAATTGCAAAAACAGTGGAGCCCAAGTCAACAGTATAGTCCAGAGCGATGGTATTGATCAGCAGGAGTGTGATCCACCAGACAGTCCGGACAGAATGAGTGCAAGCGGAATGTCCAAACTAGAGGTCCCTGCTGGAGTCATGATACAAACCTCTACGACTGGCGTGACATTAAATGCCAAGCGTGAGCACATGGTGGTGTTCAGCTACAGAGCTCACGAGTTGCATCTGCCTGGTCACAGTCTAGAGCGCAACAACGCACAAAATTTCATTTGGATTGAATCTAAAAATGTTCATAATATGGATGTGTGTAATATGTGACGGAGAAAAACACTGACTAAAAGTAACAAAACAAAACATAAACATCTTCAGTGTAAAGCAGCAGCACTTAGCAAACAAACTTCCAGGATCCAGGACGACAGGTGTCAGTATAGAGTCCAAAACCACAAGTACTACTGGAACCAATGGGATGAGTAAGAGCCAACTAAAATCTTATTGAGTGCACCTTTGATGTAAACAAGTCCTCTTATAACTGTATGCAGTCAAAGCAATTGCCAGGTATTTTTCTCTTCTAAATGCATGTTTTCAATGTTTACTGTGCACACCTTCTGCTTACTGCCTGGAAAACTCGTACAATCACTCCTCTGAGACGCTTTCTGCAATGCTTGTCATGTGGAGGTCAAAGAGGCGAGTGACTCTGGCACTGAGCAGAGCGTTGGCGCCCCAACGTGAGTCATATGGAAGCCGCTTTACCATCAGTGGATACAAATTCAATACCAGAGGGAAACTGCAACCTCTGGATTGTACTGATCTTTAATTACTATGGGACCAGAACCCATGTCTCTGCAGAACAAAAGTGGTCGTTTCCCAATCAGTGGCCGTTTTCAAACCAGGATTCAAACCTCTTTACACAATTTGCCTATTACATTGAGATTCCCTACTTTCATTGGATAGTTGAGAAATGCCCATCCTGGTTTGGAAACACCCACAGATTGGGAAACACCCATTATTGTTCTGCAGAGACCTATACTTTGACGCAACGCGCTACTATTCACACATGTATGACTTATTGAGTCTTCACCTTTTGTCACGTCAGTTTTATTTGTATAGTGCTTTTCACAATACATAGTGTTTCAAAGCAACTTCATAGAGAATCATCCCTTAATGTCTTAAAGCCTCTAGTAAACAAGCCAAAGGTGACTGTGGCAAGGAAAAATACAAGGAAAAGTTGTTTCAGAAGTGGAGGGTGAAAAACCTTGAGGAATCAGACTCAGCTGGGGGAGCCCATCCTCAGGGCTGTCCTTAGGGCTGTGCTTTGGGCCTCCAAGGAAGGCGATCGCTATTGTGGGAGATCACTACTGACAGGGACAGCAATGCACCAACCCCGCCCCCCACTTGCGAGGACCCTGCCCATCCTCTGGCATTACAATGTACAGATGCCACATTTTATCTAGTTAAGTACTATGTGTGATATTAGTTGTGTCTTCTTTGAATAAATTGTTCAGTTATATAATATGTTAAACTGTAAGGATAATGACACATTTATAGTCTTTTAAGTCCAGCATTAATTGACTGGAGAGATGCAGGCAGTGGTTAGTGAGGTGTCCTTTACTGTCTGTCTGGTAATTTTACTTTAGCTGTTTACTGATTGAGCCATCAGTGTGTGTGGTTGACTCTAATGTGTCAACATATGGACTATTAGGTACTCAAGGATCATTGAATTATACATGACTCCAGTTCATAGTCAGATGAAATGAGAGTATGCCAACGTCAACACGTGGTCGTGTGACATTCAGGTGGTGACAACGTCTTTACGTCACTGAACAAGTTGCAACTATGATGCATCTGGTCTGTGATTAAGTGACGGGTCGCATACAAGCAGCATTATATCACTTTACCGGGCAGTACCAAACACTTATACTGTTTCCAGAAGTTTGATTGTTGCTATGCTTAAATGTAGGATTAGTGAATATCTGGTTACAATTTATTGTTTAGAAAAGTGCCTTTACTTTTGATGGCAACATAAAACGTTGGTACTGTATAAGACAATGAAATATTCGAGAACAATCAAGTCTGTTCATGAGGATCTGACAATGAGAAAGCTTTCTTTGAATGTCAAATATCTATGTGTCTTCCCTCTCATGTACTGTATGCCTGGAATTCACCTCTTTTTTACTGCATAGTCTTCACTTGAAGAAACCACTATGCAGCTTTTGTATGTTATGAATAATAAAACACATTTACCTGTCTGCTGGTTGAAGAGGAAGATCTGGCTTTCCTTCGGTATGAAAATAAGTCCCAGAGTCTATGCCACAGGTACGACGCCATCAGACACACACTGCCAACAATCCAAATGTCTCTACCCTTGAAGAAACAATCCATTGTCATTTGTTGTCGCTTCTCGTGATACCGTTTCGATGATGTACTCGAGGGGAACTCTGTGGATGGCAAGTATAAGCACAGAATGAGGGCCTCCCCATGCATGTGGACCTTAAAACAACTTCCCTTTTTCATTCTAAATGCACTTGCATTCTCCCAGCCCCCACCCTTTCTCACTCCTCAAAGGACCAAAGGCACAATCCCACCTGTCGCCAGTGACACGAGAGTGACAGGTGCTCGAGTAATGGTGTTTGAAAAGGCTAATCTCTTTCATCACTCTCACTCACCATCCTTGCGAACCAATGGATATGCAATGAGCTCATGCTTCAAGGCAGCCAGGGTTATTCCTCTACTTGAGGGAACAGTCATGGTGAAGGTGGAAACATTTGAGCAACAGTATACTGTTTACAAACATTTGGACACCAGCCTGTATGTTAAAATGTGTTATCAATGACTACATGGATTCTTCTACAGAATTCATTTGAGACCAGTAAAAGACGCTGTTTTAATCACTCGGTGACGCAAATGTTGCACTCAGATCTAATAAAATTAAGGCAGCATGTTTACCTGAGTCTCTGATTAAAAGAATATCATTAACCACCCTCAATAATGCAGACTCCGTGCTATGTCCCACCCTAAAACCTGATTGAAAATTATCTAAAATTCCATGCTCTTTTAAGAATGATGTCAACTGAGCAAGGACTACCTTCTCCAGAACTTTAGACAGACAGGGTAGTTTGGAAAGGGGTCTATGGTTCTTCATGTCAAAATGGTCCAATCTAGGCTTCTTAAGAAGTGGCTGGACAACCGTTTGTTTAAAGCAAACTGGAACAATTCCATTGAAAAGACTACTATTAACAATGGAAGCAATACTCCAATAGTATCAACCATGTCCCTGAGAAGGCGTGCATCCGTCACCAGAGAGAAGTCTGTTGTTTCACCGGAAGATTGAGTTATTACATTTTGATAAAAGATTATGAGGTCAAAAAATAAAAAAATAAAAAATAAAACATGTGCATGGTTGAATCATTCACAATAATATCAATAATATGCATTTAGAAAATATATAGGGTGAATTTTCATTTCATGCCGACTTTAACTGTTGTTTATTATGCATTATTAATGTTAGCATTGAAACACATCATCGTCACAGACTTTAGTATTGCAGAGTCAATGACTTGATGCTCTTTTTTTAATCTAATTAGTTATTTAAAAATACATACATTCCAAATTGGGAGAAAATGGGATAAAATAATAAATAAAAAAATAAAAAAGGCAACTATTGGCATAAAATAACGAGACTTATTAAGAGCTCTGTTAACAGTGATGGTCCTGTTATTTCTGTTATTGAAACAATAACATGTTAATTAGCAGAGGTTTGATTTTATTTTGAGTAAAATTGGTGCTAAGTGGATGATTTGTAAAGAGTTTTCCTCAAAAACCTCTCCATAATCTTTTTCAATAAATTTGTAGTGGTAATTATTTTTTTTCGTTGGAAAATGGTGACAGCACACTACTTCATCCTATTTATTTCATCAAGGTGATGTGTAAAAATCTCATGTAAATTGTTACACAATGTAATAAATATTGTTTAAACCATATAAACCCCACTTTTAGATTTACGCTTAATTAAAAAACACTAGAGGCGCTACAACAACTGTGCGTTTTATTCACTTTCACACAAATCATGACCACAGCGGCTGATTATGACATAATTGACACTTATTTTTTTGCACTATTACTGCTATGTTATGATATTGAAATACTACCATAATGCATTATTCAAAATTAATACATTTGAATGCTTGTATTACAGACTCACCTACATTTACACACTTATTCCAATGTGATTAGCTTCCACGGTACATCACATGATAGAGTTTTGGAATTTGGACTCGGAAGTACGCTTTTCATTACTCATTTTGTGTTTGGGCACTACTGGCTAGGATTAGGTTAAAGTTTTAGGTTAGGGAGGAACATTTTACTCATTAAAACCTCCAACTAATATTTACCTTAAAAACCTCATCTGATCACAACACCATTTCACTCGCTTTTGGCGCCCCACGCTGGACATTTCACTGTGAAACTGCAGCTGTTATAAGGCATGTAATTTAGTTATGCAAAAATGCTGCAACGGTTACGGAAATTTCATTTCATTAAATCAGGCTGAAATACATAGAAGAACTGTGGTGAGTTCTCCAGGATGCTTGGAACAACCGATCTGCCGGCAGCATTGAAAATCTGTGTGTGAGAAGAAATCGGTGCCGTTTTAAGGCCTAGGGTGGTCACTGCAAATATAGAAATGTATTCGTTTTCTGCACTTTGTATGAAGTCTATTGATACATACAAATTATTCATTATTCATGGCATTATTTTTTAAAACATCCTCACTGTAAAACATTTCTCACAACTGCTTAAAATGTTTGCACAGTACTTTATATATGGGTGTTTCTTCAACTAAGGGCACTTTCATGTCCCAGGGGTTGATTTTTATTAAAACTAACAGATTTAAACTTTTTTCACATTAAAGCTGACTTTTCACCAGGCCTTCATCATTTATTTTTGCTACTTTTCAAATGTCTTTTATGTTTAGATTTGACTGTTTTAGTCTTGTCCCAGACCCAGACCCAGACTTTCAATATTAA